>NW_028320070.1:87500-332290 GCF_062004578.1 Staurois parvus | reverse complement strand
CAGTTTCTTGCTGATGATCAACTTTTTTGTGCTGCAGCAACCACAGCCTCCCAGACATTGTTCAGAGAGGTGTACTGTTTTCCTTCACCGTAAATCTCCCATTTAAGAAGGGCCCACAAGTTCTCAGTTGGGTTTAGGTCAGGTGGGGAAGGGGACCATGTCATTCTTTCATTTTTAAGGCTTTACTGGCTATCCGCACAATGGAGTATGTTGATGCATGCGATGGAGCATTGTCCTTCATATATAATCATGGTCTTCTCGAAAGATCCAGACTTTTCCTGCACCACTGCTTGAAGAAAGTGCCTTCTAAAAACTGGCAGGAGGTTTGGGAGTTGATTTTTGAGTTCATCCTCAACCCGAAAAGGTCCTACTAGCTCATCTTTAATAATACCGGACCATACCAGTACCCCACCTCCACCTTGCTGGCGTCTGAGTCAAAGTGGAGCTCTGTGCTCGTTACTGATCCATCCATCTGTCAAGAGTCCCTCTCATCGGTCCATAAAACCTTTGCAAAATCTGTCCTCAGATATTTCTTGGCCCAGTTTTGACATTTCAACTTCTGTGTCTTGGTCATTGGTGGTCGGGGTTCAGCCTTCCTCACCTTGGCCGTGTTTCTGAGCTCTGAACACCTCGTACTTCAGTGTTTTGGTCAGTGGTGGTCGGGGTTCAGCCTTCCTCACCTTGGCCGTGTTTCTGAGCTCTGAACACCTCGTACTTCAGTGTCTTGGTCAGTGGTGGTCGGGGTTCAGCCTTCCTCACCTTGGCCGTGTTTCTGAGCTCTGAACACCTCGTACTTCAGTGTCTTGGTCAGTGGTGGTCGGGGTTCAGCCTTCCTCACCTTGGCCGTGTTTCTGAGCTCTGAACACCTCGTACTTCAGTGTCTTGGTCAGTGGTGGTCGGGGTTCAGCCTTCCTCACCTTGGCCGTGTTTCTGAGCTCTGAACACCTCGTACTTCAGTGTCTTGGTCAGTGGTGGTCGGGGTTCAGCCTTCCTCACCTTGGCCGTGTTTCTGAGCTCTGAACACCTCGTACTTCAGTGTCTTGGTCAGTGGTGGTCGGGGTTCAGCCTTCCTCACCTTGGCCATGTTTCTGAGCTCTGAACACCTCGTACTTCAGTGTCTTGGTCAGTGGTGGTCGGGGTTCAGCCTTCCTCACCTTGGCCATGTTTCTGAGCTCTGAACACCTCGTACTTCAGTGTCTTGGTCAGTGGTGGTCGGGGTTCAGCCTTCCTCACCTTGGCCGTGTTTCTGAGCTCTGAACACCTCGTACTTCTGGCCACTCCAGGTAGGTTGCAGTCCTGGAAAATGACAGCACTGGAGGACAATGGCTTCCTGGGAGCTTCACATTTGATTCTTCTCAAATCTTTGGCAATTCATTTGCGTCTGTTTCTCAACACGTTTCTTGTGACCTTTCGGCAATTTGCCACAAAACATTTGGTGGTTCTGTGATCCCGCCACAATATCAAGAATGCTGCATCCCTCTGAAAGACCTTTTACAATTTCTGACTTTTCAGAGTCCGTTAAATATTTTTTTTTATTTTTTTGGCCCATTTTGCCCGAGGAAAAGAAACTGCCTGATAATTATGCACACCTTGCAATAGGGTGTTAGTCTCTTTAGGCCACACCCGCTTTCCATTACACAAATACACATCGCCTTAAATCCAATCAGCATTCACGATTATACAGCCTGGAGTTTGACCGCAACTCTGCCCCCAGCTACATTACCAACCTCCCCACATCACCCAAGCCGTCCTCTCCACTCTACCCAAGACCTCCTGCTCTCCAGCTCGTTCCTCCCCTCCTCCCATGCAACTTGTTATGTACTTCAACATTTATTAGGTGAAACGTCTCCCTGCTATCTGTTGGGGGGGGGGGGGGGTGGTAGCTATGGGAACATGTTACATGTTACACTCTAAAAACAGGTGAAACATGTTCCAAAGGTGAGCTTATCCTTTAAATATATTTTTTATATATAATTGTATTGTATTCAACTTTTTAATTCATGAATTTAAATTAACATGAATTTGAAAACTACAATCCAGTAACATGAACTAACTTATATTTTAAGTAACACACAAATATTGGGCCAAAAATGTAATAAAATTATATATATATATATATATATATATATATACACACAATTAAATTGAAGATTTTTCCATTGAAGTCAATGGGACATGATTTTGAATTGTAGTTGATGGGACATTATTTTGCCTTGAAGTCAATGGGCCGCGACCTTGCCTTGAGGTCAATGGGCTGCGACTTTGCCTTGAGTTCAATGGGACGCGACCTTGGCTTCATGTCAATGGACCGCGACTTTGGCTTGAGGTCAATGGGCCGCGAACTTGGCTTGAGGTCAATGGGTCGCAACCTTGGCTTGAGCTCAATGGGACGCGACCTTGGCTTCATGTCAATGGACCGCGACTTTGGCTTGAGGTCAATGGACCGTGACTTTGGCTTGAGGTCAATGGGTCGCGAACTTGGCTTGAGGTCAATGGGCCGCGAACTTGGCTTGAGGTCAATGGGCCGCGAACTTGGCTTGAGGTCAATGGGTCGCGAACTTGGCTTGAGGTCAATGGGCCGCGAACTTGGCTTGAGGTCAATGGGCCTCGAACTTGGCTTGAGGTCAATGGGCCGCGAACTTGGCTTGAGGTCAATGGGCCGCGAACTTGGCTTGAGGTCAATGGGCCGCGAACTTGGCTTGAGGTCAATGGGCCGCGAACTTGGCTTGAGGTCAATGGGCCGCGAACTTGGCTTGAGGTCAATGGGCCGCGAACTTGGCTTGAGGTCAATGGGCCGCGAACTTGGCTTGAGGTCAATGGGCCGCGAACTTGGCTTGAGGTCAATGGGCCGCGAACTTGGCTTGAGGTCAATGGGCCGCGAACTTGGCTTGAGGTCAATGGGCCGCGAACTTGGCTTGAGGTCAATGGGCCGCGAACTTGGCTTGAGGTCAATGGGCCGCGAACTTGGCTTGAGGTCAATGGGCCGCGAACTTGCCTTTAGGTCAGTGGGCCGCGACTTTGGCTTGAAGTCAATGGGCCATGACCTTGCCTTGGAGTCCGTTATTATCAGCACCTTTTTTTTTCCCTAAAAATGATAACCCTATTTTTTTGCTGCTAATTTCCGGTGAACGATATATCGCTGCATCTCTGCTAAACTGCCCTCACCTTATAACATGCGGGAGGTGTACTGTAGTCCAATGGGCAGGACTGGTAATACTGCTGGAGGTTTCATTGCAGCACAAGCAAACAACACAGGAGATTGTCTGCTAATTGAATTTTTGAGTTGAAAATTCTGAATTTTTTTTGTATGAATTTCAGGATTTTTTTTCCCGCACAAATATAACAAAATGATTTCAGCGCTAAACTGTACTATTCAGCCCAAAAGATCAAATCCTGGAAAGGCATTGCCCGGTCTTCTATATATTCTGTGAGTTGTGGTTCTATTGTGTGTATGGACCTTGTCACACGGAGGTCATCCCCCCCTTTCCTCTTTTCTCCTTCAGAGCCCCCGCACTCCGTTTTCAAACCTTGCGGATGATGAGAAGATCTTTAATGGTGGTGATGATCAGTGGCAGAAGCAGAGTGAAGAGCAGGATTTGTCCGAGATCACCGAAGAGGACCGTGAGCAGATTCGCAGGAAGGAGGAGGCCGTGAAGCAGATTGAGGTACAAATCATACCGGAGCCGGGCAGGCAGTGCTCCCCAAATTCTTAAAGCCCTCCCCCATTATTAATGGAGGCACATGTTCCCTGATGCATCAGACGGTCCCCCCCCTCACTGGGAAATTGTACCTGTACTTCCACCAGAAACCAGCAGGTTTGCCCTGCTCAGAGCCGGCACTAGCCAGATGTTTAACCCCTTCGCACCGACGTCACACAAACAGGCGGCCTCACAGATCTGGGCTTTCTGCCGTGGGGGGCGTATATTTGCGTACCTGTCTTTGCGCTGAGAGCGCGGTGCACTGCGCACACCCAACACACACACCGGGGTGTCACTGAGAGCCCTGGGTCCCATTCTAACGATCAGGACTCCCATTTCTGGGTCACATGATCGCTTTTTTTTTTTTACTCTATGAATGGAGGAGAGAGATGCATTGTATCTCCAACTCCTGGCATAGAGAGAAAAAAAAGTTTGTTTAACCACTTCCCGTCCGACCGTTGTATATAAACGGCCGGACGGTGGCAGTGCAGGGGCGGGTGGATGTTTATAAACGGTCTACCTGCTTGTGTGCGCTCTCTGAGAGCACCGCGACACAGTGGAACACCGATCGTCAGACGGAACCTCTGTGTAAGGTCCCGATCATGCGATCACTGATTGGCCAATCAGTGATCACATGCAGAGTAGTAAGCAAGATGTCACTTCTGACATTGCTTACTACTTGTGAAATCTGTGAATGATCACATGGTACAGGGCCATTCACAACAGCCTTGTACCATGTGACAAGCTGTGACCAATCACAGCTCTCACAGTATTTCTCAACGGCTGCAGGAATGCAGCCAGAGAGAAGGAGAAATATAAAGAAATTAAAAAACAATATGTAAAAAAAAGTTTAAAAATTATAATTTTTGGTTATAAACTAATTTGGGTTTTTTTTGTTTTTTTTTTACTAAAAAGATAACGAAATGAAATACTATTTATTTGCAAAATTTTATAAGAAAAACACCTTTTTTAAAAAATTTTTGGGATTTTTTCATTTACATAGCAAAAAAAAAAAAATCCCAGCGGTGAATAAATACCACCAAAATAAAGCTTTACCTGTCTCAAAAAATGCTAACAAATTCATATGGGTACAGTGTTGCATGACCGCGTAATTGTCAAAGTGTAATAGCACTGAAAGCTGTAAATTGGCCTGGGGGGGAAGGGGGTGAAAGTGTCCGGACTGGAAGGGGGGGAAAGTGTCCAGACTGGAAGGGGGGGGGAAAGTGTCCGGACTGGAAGGGGGGGAAAGTGTCCGGACTGGAAGGGGGTGAAAGTGTCCGGACTGGAAGGGGGTGAAAGTGTCCGGACTGGAAGGGGGGGAAAGTGTCCGGACTGGAAGGGGGTGAAAGTGTCCGGACTGGAAGGGGGTGAAAGTGTCCGGACTGGAAGGGGGGGAAAGTGTCCGGACTGGAAGGGGGGGAAAGTGTCCGGACTGGAAGGGGGGAAAGTGTCCGGACTGGAAGGGGGGGAAAGTGTCCGGACTGGAAGGGGGGGAAAGTGTCCGGACTGGAAGGGGGGGAAAGTGTCCGGACTGGAAGGGGGGGAAAGTGTCCGGACTGGAAGGGGGGGAAAGTGTCCGGACTGGAAGGGGGGGAAAGTGTCCGGACTGGAAGGGGGGTGGAAAGTGTCCGGACTGGAAGGGGTGGAAAGTGTCCGGACTGGAAGGGGGGGAAAGAGTCCGGACTGGAAGGGGGGGAAAGCGTCCGGACTGGAAGGGGGGGAAAGCGTCCGGACTGGAAGGGGGGGAAAGCGTCCGGACTGGAAGGGGGGGAAGCGTCCGGACTGGAAGGGGGGGAAAGCGTCCGGACTGGAAGGGGGGGAAAGCGTCCGGACTGGAAGGGGGGGAAAGCGTCCGGACTGGAAGGGGGGGAAAGCGTCCGGACTGGAAGGGGGGGAAAGCGTCCGGACTGGAAGGGGTTAAAAAAAATTAAAAAATAAAGAAAAAAAATACCTAGATGAAGGTTTGAACTAGTTCAGTGCCAGTGTAAGTGTTTAGGTCAAAAGGTCAGGGTCAAAGGTCATGATTTTTTTTTTTTTTTAATTGGTGTGTGTTTTAGGTAAAAAAAAAAAAAAATGCGCACTATTGTTTCTGGGCCGTTCTCCGGGTACAAACACCAAATAACATCCACATATTTGGTATCGCTGCGATCGTCAAGAGCTGGAAAACGTATTTTGGGTCGTTCTTTGGTGGTAGGTTATGGTAGTAACAAGAAACACAGCTAAATAAAAAATTTTTTTTTTCTTTTTTACTATTTTGGGCCAGTTTTCCTTTGATAACAAAAAAAAAATAAATCAGGAGATATCTGTTACCATTTACCACCAAATGAAAGCCCAATTGGTCCTTAAAAAAAAAATGCAGTATAATCCACCTGGATGTACGAAGTAGTTGTGATGATACGGACGGTTTTACTGACACAGGTCAACGTTGCAAAATTGTGCTTAGGCATTAATATTTGTTTTACCCTCGGGGGGGAAGGGGTTAAACATGTCCGCCATGGAGAGCCCGCCATTACCATAGATCTCTTCAGCTTTCTGCAATCACCGTTTAACCCCTCCACTCCTAAGGGAAAATTAAACATTAATGCCTAAGCACAATTTTGCAACTTTGTATATCCAGGTGGATTATACCGCGTTTTTTTCAGGACAAATGGGGGCTTTCATTTGGTGGTGAATGGTGATGGATATCTCCTGATTTTGTTTTTATTATCAAAGGAAAACTGGCCTACGATAGTAAAAAAAAAGTAAAAAAAAATTAAAACTGTAGCTGTAAATTTCTTGTTTGTACCATAACCTATCACCAAAGGACAACTTAAATAAATCCTCCTCCTCCTGACGATTGCAGTGATACCTCCTATGTGGGTGTTTGTACCCGGAGTACAGTCCCAGAAACAATAGTGCTCATGGTGCTTTTTTTTTTTTTTTGCTTTTTATTCTTCCTAAAACACACTGATGCTAATTAGAAAAAAATAAATAAAAAAATCCACCCCAAAATACACTGACCTTGACCCTGACCTTGACACAAACACTAGCCCTGGCACTGACCGAGATCAAACCTTGCTCAAGGTTTTTCTTCATTATTTTTTTAAATGATTTATTTTTACACACAGTTGTTTATTTCCCCCTGTGAGGAGAGAGAGATACAATGTATATTTACTCTCCATTCACAGAGCGAGAATCATAGGAGCGGCCTTCACAGTGACTGGTCAGCGTGACAGCCAATCAGAGACTATCACAGCACTCGGGTAACCCAGAACCGGTAGTTCTAGGTCCCGATCATTAATACGAAACCTGGGGCTCCCAGTGTCACCCCGGTCTCTGTGCTGTGCGCTCCCAGTGTCGCCCCGGTCTCTGTGCTGTGCAGCGCACTCCCAGTGTCGCCCCGGTCTCTGTACAGCGCACTCCCAGTGTCGCCCCGGTCTCTGTGCTGTGCAGCGCACTCCCAGTGTCGCCCCGGTCTCTGTGCTGTGCGGCGCGCTCCCAGTGTCGCCCCAGTCTCTGTGCTGTGCAGCGCACTCCCAGTGTCGCCCCGGTCTCTGTGCTGTGCAGCGCACTCCCAGTGTCGCCCCGGTCTCTGTGCTGTGCAGCGCACTCCCAGTGTCGCCCCGGTCTCTGTGCTGTGCGGCGCGCTCCCAGTGTCCCCCCCGGTCTCTGTGCTGTGCGGCGCGCTCCCAGTGTCGCACCAGTCTCTGTGCTGTGCGGCGCTCTCCCAGTGTCACCCCGGTCTCTGTGCTGTGCGGCGCACTCCCAGTGTCACCCCGGTCTCTGTGCTGTGCGGCGCATTCCCAGTGTCACCCCGGTCTCTGTGCTTTGCGGCGCACTCCCAGTGTCACCCCGGTCTCTGTGCTGTGCGGCGCACTCCCAGTGTCACCCCGGTCTCTGTGCTGTGCGGCGCACTCCCAGTGTCACCCCGGTCTCTGTGCTGTACGGCGCACTCCCAGTGTCACCCCGGTCTCTGTGCTGTACGGCACACTCCCAGTGTCACCCCGGTCTCTGTGCTGTACGGCGCGCTCGCAGTGTTACCCTGGTCTCTGTGCTGTGTGGCGCGCTCCCAGCAGAAGGACACATACGCATATATGTGGCCCTACGGAAAAAAAAAAGCCCAGTCCAGTGGGAGGCCATGTAAATGTGTACGCTTGGCACCAAGGGGTTGAAAAAGCTGATAGGTGTGTGAATGGGGGGTGGTGCTAATCTGAGGTGGGGCCAGCAGCAGAGGGCCACATTTAGAGCATTCCATTTTCCTATGAACCTATTACTCGGGTGTTCCATTGATCCAGTGTGTATGAGGCAGGCTGGTATGGCATTTGAATTGTTAAACTTTACTATAACGTTTGATTTGCAGCACTTCATGGATTTCTGTAACTGAAAGTACATTTATAAGAGAAGTGTGGATGAAGCTTTGTGGTCATACCTGGGGATCACCTAAGCTGGCCATAGACGGTTCGAATCTCTGCTGGTTCTGTAGGATCATGTATGGGCAGGCTGAATGTACCCAAATTGATCAACTTGAGTACGACAGCGCTGTCGGATTTGACATGCGATTATTGCTAGCAGCATTGCTGTTCCAATCACATTCGATTCTTTGCGGTGTGATTTCAGCCTGTTCATTTTGTATTGGTTCAAGTCGCACCTCAAGAGTACTCATGCAAATGTTTAGTATCGGCACAACCCTAGAGTTCATCCCTGTCAGAGGAGTGGCTATAATAGGGGGAAGCCTGTTGGACTGAGGGATAAGGTAAGTACCCCCCCCCATTCCTTACCCTCTCGATTAAATGAGCGGTTAACCCTTAGCATTCGATCTTTTATTTGTACCTCTTTCCCGGTACGTCCAGTTGGAAAGATCCCTTAGAGCACATGTGTCAAACACAAGGCCAAATGCAGCCCTCCAGGCCTTTTCATGTGGCCCTCAAACCTCGCTTGCAGCTCTGCCCCTAGCTTCTCAGCAGCAGCATAAGCTAAAGGAGGTGCACTGTGTTGTTAGGGAGGGTGGGGGACTCTTGTGGTGGTGAGGGGAGGCTCTTGACATCTGATGGTGGTAGTGAGGGGAGGCTCTTGACATCTGATGGTGGTAGTGAGGGGAGGCTCTTGACATCTGATGGTGGTGGTGAAGGGAGGCTCTTGACATCTGGTGGTGGTGGGGGAAGGCTCTTGACATCTGATGGTGGTGGTGGTGGAGCTCTTGACATCTGATGATGGTGGTGGGGCTCTTGACATCTGATGGTGGTGGTGGTGGGGCTCTTGACATTTGATGATTATGGTGGTGGTGGTGCTCTTGACATCTGATGATGGTGGTGGTGATCTTGACATCTGATGATGGTGGTGGTGATCTTGACATTTGATGGTGGTGGTGGTTTTGACATTTGATTATGGTGGTGGTGGTGGGTGGGCTCTTGGCATCGGGGGAGGGGTGGGACTCTTGTAATCTGATGATTATGGTGGTGGTGAGGCTCTTGACATCTGATGATGGTGGTGGGGTTCTTGACATCTGATGATGGTGGTGGGGTTCTTGACATCTGATGATGGTGGTGGGGTTCTTGACATCTGATGATGATGGTGGTGGGGTTCTTGACATCTGATGATGGTGGTGGGGTTCTTGACATCTGATGATGGTGGTGGGGCTCTTGACATCTGATGATGGTGGTGGGGCTCTTGACATCTGATGATGGTGGTGGGGCTCTTGACATCTGATGATGGTGGTGGGGCTCTTGACATCTGATGATGGTGGTGGGGCTCTTGACATTTGATGGTGGTGGGTGGGCTCTTGGCATCAGATGGGGTGGGGGGGGGACTCTTGACGTCTGATGGTGGTGGGGCTCTTGATGTCTGATGGTAAGGGGGGCTTTTGACATTTGATGGTGGTGGTGGGGCTCTTGACATCTGATGATGGTAGTGGGGCTCTTGACATTTGATGGTGGTGGGTGGGCTCTTTGCATTAGATGGGGAGGGGGGGAACTCTTGACGTCTGGTGGTGGTGGGGCTCTTGATGTCTGGTGGTAAGGGGGGATTTTGACATTTGATGGTGGTGGTGGGGGCTCTTGACATCTGCTTATAATAATTATGAGAGTATTACAATTCTATGCCATTTGAAAAGGTGGGTTGCACACTGCTGGTATCATCCACAAGAACCTTTTATTGGAGGCAGCTCAGATGGAACATGTTCTGTCTAAGCAGTCTCCAACAAAGTTTCCTGGGGTTGATACCGGTGGTGTATGACCCTCCTTTTCAGACTTGCATCATCTGCCACGGAAGTGTGAGTGGACCCTGCCGGTCTTCACCCGCCGTTCACAGCTTAAGTCCTGATTTATTGCTAAGACCAGGAATAATAGAATGCAGAGGCAATTATTTAATATGAAAAAGAGTAGATACATTTCTATATTCTCACAAATACAACCCGCCCTTTGAGGGCAACCAATGCCCTTTGAGGGCCCGCAATGAAATTGAATTTGACACTCTGGGCATAGAGGGATCATCTGTCAATCCCAAGCTGGTAGATAGAGCAGCAAACGTGTGAAGAACACCGCCTGCCTGCGTGTGTTTGTGTCTTTTTATGTGGCTGTAGTCCTGTCAGAAGCACGCATGTAGGGGATTCTAAATTGGAGCTCAGATAAAACCCTGCAAGGCAATGTAGCCACCCCCATAGAAGGAAGTGTCCTTCATCAGATCTTGAGTTTTTCTGGAGGGTACGTTGCTCTGGAAAGCATAGACTGCATTTCTTACGGCATGTAAGTGGCTTGCGCATTACAGATTTTGTTGGAGTGCGCGTAGTATACCTTTAATCATATGCAGTCCCGGTTGCTGTAGGTCTCCTGTGTGGTATAGATTCCAGCTGCAGCATCTCATTACCATTTGAACCCCTCTGACCTTGATTTTTGCAGCAAAGTCCAGGCTTCAGGCAAAAGGTATCTGTAAACAGCAGAAAGGCGATCAAATAATGTTTTAATTGCGGACTGCTGATCAGAAGGTACAGACATCCTCTTTTAGTGAAAATTGTAGCCGTAGCAACTAAATCAGAATGGTCTCCTATTGATGTGACTTCATCAGAGTACATTTGGATGGGTTGTTATGGGTACCTGGACTGGGTGCATACTAATGCTGCTGATGCCTCGGGTTTATAATGAAATCATGAAGAGGTGTGCGCTTGTTTTTCCCAAGTCCTTTAAAGTGGAGTTGTAGCATGGTTGCGGGTCCAGCCGCTCCTTCGATCACGTGTACAGGTACTCCACACTATGGCAGGCTATCTCCGGCTTTGTCCTTCTCCCGAAATGACCGCTCTTCCATCCTCATGTACAGCGTACTCCACACTATGGCAGGCTATCTCCGGCTTTGTCCTTCTCCCGAAATGACCGCTCTTCCATTCTCATGTACAGCGTACTCCACAGTATGGCAGAGTAAGGTCCGGCTTTGTCCTTCTCCCGAAATGACCGCTCTTCCATCCTCCTGTACAACGTACTCCACACTATGGCAGACTAAGCTCCAGCTTTGTTCTTCTCCCGAGATGACCGCTCTTCCATTCACATGTATAGCGTACTCCGCACTATGGCAGACTAAGCTCCGGCTTTGTTCTTCTCCCGAGATGACCGCTCTTCCATTCACATGTATAGCGTACTCCGCACTATGGCAGACTAAGCTCCGACTTTGTTCTTCTCCTGAGATGACCGCTCTTCCATCCTCATGTACAGCGTACTCCACACTATGGCAGACTAAGCTCCGGCTTTGTTCTTCTCCTGAGATGACCGCTCTTCCATCCTCATGTACAGCGTACTCCACACTATGGCAGACTAAGCTCCGGCTTTGTCCTTCTCCCGAGATGACCGCTCTTCCATTCCCATCATCGCTCCTTTCACCGTCCTCTTCCTCATATGACCTCACATTCATGTGGCCATGATGATGATGTAACATTTGTCCATATGCACTGAGCCTGGCAACTGGCCCCATTCTTTGCATCTTGCACTGCACATTCCCCACAGTCGGTGTACATACGAAAAATGAAAAAATTCCAATTAAAAGGAAAATAGCTTATTTTTACCAGAAGAAAAATTCAAACTTCTACCTTTTTTTTTTTTAAAGGGTTAAAGGTCATTGCCAACTTGTTTTTAAAGCTGAGTTCCTGTAATTCAACTGTTTTATAAAAAAAAAAATAAAATGCAGGCACACAATCATTTAGGTCCAGCGAGGTGCATGACACCTCCTGGGCTTAGCTCTTTTTATATCTGACTGCTTTGTAGTACTCTTAGAAGACGGCTTTCCCTGTAGTTCTGAGAGAGTGATGCTGATGCTTCCGAGCTCCTCATCTTGAACAGGAGAGTCGCTGCAGCTGCTGTCACCACCTCTCCCCTCCTGTCCATTCACAGAAGCCTTTGTATTATGTGAACACATTCATGCAGCTGCTGTCCCTGCCTCTCACCTCCTGTCCATTCACAGAAGCCTTTGTATTATGTGAACACATTCATGCAGCTGCTGTCCCTGCCTCTCACCTCCTGTCCATTCACAGAAGCCTTTGTATTATGTGAACACATTCATGCAGCTGCTGTCCCTGCCTCTCACCTGTCCATTCACAGAAGCCTTTGTATTATGTGAACACATTCATAAAATACAAAGGCTTCTATGAATTGGCAATAGAGGGGAGGGGTGGGCATAGCAGCTCTCTCACCGTGAGTGTTAGTGCAATAAACCTGTCAGGTATAAGTAATAGAGATAAGCCCTGAAGGTATCATGCAACTCCTTGGACTTAAATCATAGTGTAAAGTGCAGCACTATTCATTACATACAAAACAAAAAGTATAAAAATAAACATATCAACAGATAACAACATGAACGTACTCCAAAGCAGTCCTTAGAAAATGTCCACTAGATAGCCAGTTAAAACCACCTTTAGTGTGCCTACAAACCATGAAGTGGTGCCAAAAGATGCTCTCCTCCACCTCCAACCAGCACATCCAGCCTCTTACCGCTTGATGTTGACCACCAAAGTCATACAATCAGAAATTGATCATGTATCATAATGGCATAACCGGACTTCCAGGATCCCAATCCTCGGACACTCCCAGGGAAATAGATTGCTCCACCAAAGCAAAGAGTTGCTTTTCAAGAACATAGAAATCAGAAGAGGAAAAAGAGACACCTCATTGTGTGGTAAAAACAAACTTTCCCATTTGTTATATACTCACTGCACTCACATGGCTCAAAGTGGATTTGGTATGTCACAAAATAGGAGGTTTCAAACCAACAAGATGGCCGCTGTCCTTTGCGCAATGGCACATGCTGTAGCTACCCTATGCGTTTCATCTTCAAAAGACGGAAGGAGAGCTGGCAGTATAGTCGGTACATTACTAGGGAGCAGAGCTGTCAGTACATTACAGGGGACCAGTGCTGTCAGTACATTACAGGGGACCAGTGCTGTCAGTACATTACTGGGGACCAGTGCTGTCAGTACATTACTGGGGACCAGTGCTGTCAGTACATTACTGGGGACCAGTGCTGTCAGTACATTACTGGGGACCAGTGCTGTCAGTACATTACTGGGGACCAGTGCTGTCAGTACATTACTGGGGACCAGTGCTGTCAGTACATTACTGGGGACCAGTGCTGTCAGTACATTACTGGGGACCAGTCCTGTCCGTACATTACTGGGGACTAGTGCTGTCAGTACATTTCTGCGGACCAGTGCTGTCAGTACATTACTGCGGACCAGTGCTGTCCGTACATTACTGGGGACCAGTGCTGTCCGTGCGTTACCGGGGAGCGGAGCCGTCAGTGCGTTACCGGGGAGCGGAGCCGTCAGTGCGTTACCGGGGAGCGGAGCCGTCAGTGCGTTACCGGGGAACGGAGCCGTCAGTGCGTTACCGGGGAGCGGAGCCGTCAGTGCGATTCCAGGGGGCGGAGCCGTCAGGACGTTACCGGGGGGCGGAGCCGTCAGGACTTTACCGGGGAGCAAAGCTTGGCTCAGACTCCACTCTCCACTACCCCCACCCCCTACATGCATCTCCCTCTGCAGCCCTCATCTCCCACCACCACCAAAAGCTTCCTCAAATCTCACCTACCCAGTTTGGCTCTAGTACCTCCCGACAGTGTAGGCATCCCGCTTCTCTCTCAATTGCAGAGAGAGCATTGGTTTGGTATATGTCCCCACCATGCCCCGCTGTGAGTGCATGCAGGTCAGGCAGCAATCTGTGTGAGCCGCCAAGAGAAAAGCTGAGCGGGGGGACGAGAGCGAAGGTGGTGAAACAGATTTCCACCACGGTCGGGCTGGGAAAAAGCCCTGGCTGCGAGGGCCGTATGAAATGGCCTAGAGGGCCGGATTCAGCCCACAGGCCTTGTGTTTGACACGTGGTCTAGACACTTGGGTCATATAGTGTGGATTGGTTTAGAACGGGGGGGGTCTCCAACTTTTCAAACAAAGAACCAGTTTACTGTCCTTCAGACTTTAGGTGGGGGGCAGACTGTAGCCATTGGGAGTAGAAAATGTCCTGGCATCAGTGGGAGTAAACAAATGCCCCATCTCTGGTGTCGGTGAGAGGAATTGCGCCTCGTCATTGGTATCACTGGGAATAAGCATGCCCTATTGGCGTCATTAGGAAGAATAATGCCCTGTCATTGGGCCTCATCATTGGAGGGGAATTGTGCCCCATCGTTGGTGTCTTTGGAAAGAATTGTGCCCCTTCATTGGTGTCCTTGGGCCCCATCATTAGAAGGAATTGTGCCTCATCATTGGTGTCGTTGAGAAGAATTGTGCCCCTTCTATGCAGTCATTGGGCCCCATCATTGGAAGGAATTGTGCCTCATCATTGGTGTCGTTGAGAAGAATTGTGCCCCTTCTATGCAGTCATTGGGCCCCATCATTGGAAGGAATTGTGCCTCATCATTGGTGTCGTGAGAAGAATTGTGCCCCTTCTATGCAGTCATTGGGCCCCATCATTGGAAGGAATTGTGCCTCATCATTGGTGTCATTGAGAAGAATTGTGCCCCTTCTATGCAGTCATTGGGCCCCATCATTGGAAGGAATTGTACCACATCACTGGTTTCAGTAGGGGGGGGGGAGGGGAATTCTGCTACATCGTTGGTTTAAGTGGATGAAATATTGCCCTAAGGGCCAGATAAAAGCAAGCAGAGGGCCACAGTTTGGAGACCGCCGGTGTAGAGAACGTCTCTAATACCGGCTGATGGTTATTTCAGTATGATTGTGACCGTTCGCTTGTGGTTTATTGGTTGTAAAACGAGTTTTCCATCAATAAAATGGTCACCATGTTTATATTGGTTTGCTCGTGTTTGAAGGGAGATCCTCCCGTTTCATTGTATCAGATGGACGTTATTCCATTTTGAAAGCTTTGGGGAAAATGAGAACCGAAGATGGGAGCTCATCTACTTTGAAAGCAGAAGCTGATAATATTTTTAGTGTCAGACTGATATCATTCGTGATGTGATTGTATTTATGAAGGAATTACTGCGCTTTGGCTTCCCTCTTGAGCTGACATTATATCCGTCTTCTTTTAATATCCTTCCTAAAGCAGATTGAATCGTTCTTCTGTATGTTAGCCCTCCCCTCCCCCCCTCTCCGTCAGATCACTAATGAAGTCCAACCTCGTTTTTCTTCTTTTCTGACTTCATTGACAAAAAGGCCGTCACTTGACACTGGACATTTTTCTACCGCTGGTGTCACGGCTGCAATATCAGGAGATTTACAGCCTACGACAACACCGGATTCAATCTACAAACAAAATTGAATCTTTCTGTGCAAGAGTTCAAGAATCTTGGTATTTTCTTAAAAGGTGAAAGAATTGAGGGCAAGGAGCCAGCGGCTTCTCGGTGGGGGGGACAATGCAGGAGGAGAAAGGAGTTTAGATTAAAAGTTTACACTGAGGAATATGGTTTTAAAGTGCACCTGTACCCAGACTATGAACCTTAAACTGTTTATTCTTAGACAATAAAAGAACTTTAAACAAACCCTCACTGACCTCAGGAGCTGCCTGTACTGTGATGTAATTCATCCTCAAAATTCAAAATAGATACTGTACTTCTCTACTGTGTCCTGTAGTGGCAAAGCAAGGGAGAATGTCATCAGCACACTGAGGATCACCAATACGGGTCCAAAAGTTTTCATGAACGATCACGTGGTTTCAGCAAAGGCAACGTTTCGGAGTCTCGCAGGACCCCTTCATCAGGCATGTGGCAAAGGGAGCATCGACAGGAGTTACAGTCGCCTACTCAAAAATTCAATAAAGACCCCCCGTGATCCTTAAAGGAGACGTACAGCCAAAGCTCTTTTCACTCTAGATGTCCTGTGGATCACAGGAGTGCAGTTCCTTCTGAACTCCTGCGACCCGTTTTCAGCTGAGAGCCGGCTGAAGCGTCTGATGTCACTGAGCTGGTCCAGGCGGGAAAGATCCCAAGTTTGAGTCTAGAGCGGCACTTGGCCCAGCGTCTCGGCGATCTGCTGCGAGCCTGAGCCAGCGGCTTCCTTCCTGTTCACAGCCCAGCGCTCCAGTGAGGGCTGGAGGGGCAGAGCAGGGAACGGAGACTGACAGTCTGTGCCCCTGAACAAAACATGTGCCCATCAGAGTGCCCCTTAATATAGCGTGCCCATCAGAGTGCCCCTTAATATAACATGTGCCCATCAGAGTGCCCCTTAATATAACATGTGCCCATCAGAGTGCCCCTTAATATACATGTGCTCATCAGAGTGCCCCTTAATATAACATGTGCTCATCAGAGTGCCCCTTAATATAACATGTGCCCATCAGAGTGCCCCCTTAATATAGCGTGCCCATCAGAGTGCCCCTTAATATAACATGTGCCCATCAGAGTGCCCCTTAATATAACATGTGCTCATCAGAGTGCCCCTTAATATAACATGTGCTCATCAGAGTGCCCCTTAATATAACGTGCCCATCAGAGTGCCCCTTAATATAACGTGCCCATCAGAGTGCCCCTTAATATACATGTGCCCATCAGAGTGCCCCTTAATATAACGTGCCCATCAGAGGGCCCCTTAATATAACATGTGCCCATCAGAGTGCCCCTTAATATAACATGTGCCCATCAGAGTGCCCCTTAATATAACGTGCCCATCAGAGGGCCCCTTAATATAACATGTGCCCATCAGAGTGCCCCTTAATATAACATGTGCCCATCAGAGTGCCCCTTAATATGACGTGCCGATCAGAGTGCCCCTTATATAAAGTACCCATCAGAGTGCCCCTTAATATAAAGTACCCATCAGAGTGCCCCTTAATATAACGTGTGCCCATCAGTGCCCCTTAATATAACGTGTGCCCATCAGTGCCCCTTAATATAATGTACCCATCAGAGTGCCCCTTAATATAACATGTGCCCATCAGAGTGCCCCTTAATATAACGTACCCATCAGAGTGCCCCTTAACATAACATGTGCCCCTTAATATAACATGTGCCCCTCAGAGTGCCCCTTAATATAACATGTGCCCCTCAGAGTGCCCCTTAATATAACATGTGCCCATCAGTGTGCCCCTTAATATAACATGTGCCCATCAGAGTGCCCCTTAATATAATGTGCCCATCAGAGTGCCCCTTAACATAACATGTACCCATCAGAGTGCCCCTTAACATAACATGTACCCATCAGAGTGCCCCTTAACATAACATGTACCCATCAGAGTGCCCCTTAACATAACGTGCCCATCAGAGTGCCCCTTAATATAACATGTGCCCATCAGAGTGCCCCTTAATATAACGTGCCCATCAGAGGGCCCCTTAATATAACATGTGCCCATCAGAGTGCCCCTTAATATAACATGTGCCCATCAGAGTGCCCCTTAATATAACATGTGCCCATCAGAGTGCCCCTTAATATAACGTGCCCATCAGAGGGCCCCTTTATATAACATGTGCCCATCAGAGTGCCCCTTAATATAACATGTGCCCATCAGAGTGCCCCTTAATATGACGTGCCGATCAGAGTGCCCCTTAATATAAAGTACCCATCAGAGTGCCCCTTAATATAACGTGTGCCCATCAGAGTGCCCCTTAATATAACGTGTGCCCATCAGAGTGCCCTTAATATACGTGTGCCCATCAGAGTGCCCCTTAATATAACGTGTGCCCATCAGAGTGCCCCTTAATATAACGTGTGCCCATCAGAGTGCCCCTTAATATAACGTGTGCCCATCAGTGCCCCTTAATATAACGTGTGCCCATCAGAGAGCCCCTTAATATAACATGTGCCCATCAGAGTGCCCCTTAATATAACGTACCCATCAGAGTGCCCCTTAATATAACATGTGCCCCTTAATATAACATGTGCCCCTCAGAGTGCCCCTTAACATAACGTGCCCATCAGAGTGCCCCTTAATATAATTGTCCGTATGGATACAAGTACAGCAATCCTGGTGAAATATTGTTTAGTGATCCAATATGGAATCCACCACCTCTGTCAGATGGACATCTACTGGTAGTCATCATATCAGCACGTGTCATCTGGGTCCAGGCATGACGCCTCTGCAAGGGATGCTCAGCCAGAACCGCAGGGGCCCCTCTCCTATGAGGAATAGCTGACCACAGGGGCCAACAGTAGTCTATAGTGTAGTATTGTATTACCCTTCCTAGCGGTCTGATGATGTCAGTATTTCTGTGCTCAAAGCGGTACATTATTTTGCATGGAAATATGTCTTTTTTTATTGTAGGCTGTAATTTTAGGAATAACTCCCTGAAATCTGTCCGGACAAGAGTCTAGTAAACATCCCGGGGAGGATAAAACTTCAACACGAAATCATAAATTATAATTTAATAAATAATCATAAAAATAATAATATAATAATAATAAATGTAATTCAATAATATAATCAAACCAAAAACACTGAAATGTGAAATAGAGCGCCAAGTTGGCACATCGCTGTTCAGTACCCCCGCTCTGTACCCCCGCTCTGTACCCATTCTCTTTGCCTTGTTACCCTTTAGTTGCTTTATATCAGATGGTGCCTAAAGCAGACCGTCACCTCCTCACATTTGGATGTTATTATTTTTATATATATATATATTTTTTTTTTTGGCACATTGTACAGGCACCAGGCCAGCAAAGATGGTGGCACAGGGAATGGAAGTTCTCTTTTTAACCCCCCTGGCTGTATTCCTGAGTGTAGCTCGGGGTAAAGTTTCAGCACCACAAGCGGTAACCCCCCCAAATACCCCCCCCCCCCCCCCCCCCGAGCTACTGTCAGGGCTCTCGGTATGACCAGAGTGTGTGGACTGACACAGGGAAACGCAGGCTTCAGATATGGTATAAACAATATAATTTATTAAGACTAACAATACAAAACGCAGTGCAAAACTAAACAAACACAGTGCAAACAAACAAACCACCCACAGATAACAATACATACAATACAAAGAGTAGTCAGGCAGGCCGGGTCAGTAGCAAACGGAGTACCAGGAACAGGCTGGAGAGTGGTCGGGGTCACAAGTTGGGTTCAGTAACTCACGGGCAGCGCGGTACAGAGGGTCAGGCAGAGAATGGTCAGGGTCACAAGCCAGGGATCAAGCAGGAGAAGTCAGCAGAGGTCAGGATCAGGCAGGGTCGGCAACAAGTCAGACAGGAACAGGAATACAAGGTACAGGGGCCCATGGAAAAACACACACTAAGGCCTTGACTGTGAGTCTGGCCATTCCTTAAATACAACCCCTGCAATCAGCTTCAGGTGTTTGGCTGATTGCAGGGGTGAGTCTCTGATTGCTGAGAGCCCCGCTGGCCAGCCCTGGTACTGCAGCCCACAAGGCAGGTGAATCCCACCATTATTGGCAAGTCCATTCCTGACAGCTACACTGCAGCGTTGCTCCAGGATCTCTTCTGCACTTACCTTGTCCTGCGCTCCCGCGATGTCCCCCCTGCAGTGTCCCCGGCATCTGTCTTTCGGGTTCCGTTTCCTGCGACGTCGGGACGTACAGGGGACGGAACTGGCGGGAAATTTGAAAATTGTAAAAGTGACATTCACTAAATACACTAAAATCACATAGTATAACATTCCTGTATCAAACTATTTCACATACATGTTGCCCCGAATGCTTTGTCCGGCGCCCTGCCTGCATTTTTACCGCCCTTTCTGCCTGGAAACTGAGAAGCGTCCAAAAAGCGTCCCTTTAGGTCAGACGCGGTTTTAGACCGGCTAGAGAACAGCGATAGTAAATCAGAACCACTTGCAGAATTGAGTGATAATGATTGGTGGGGGAAATTCCTCATCAGACACTGAAAACGAATTCTGCGACTGAGCTCAGTGGATGGGCCAACTTGGCGCTATATTTCACATTTCAGTGTTTTTGGTTTGATTATATTATTGAATTACATTTATTATTATATTATTTTTATGATTATTAAATTATAATTATGATTTTGTGTTTCAAATTTTATCCTCCCCGGGATGTTTACTAGACTCTTGTCCGGACAGATTTCAGGGAGTTATTCCTAAAAATTACAGGCCTACAATAACAAATACATATTTCTAATGCAAAAAAAAGTACCGCTTGAGCACAGAAATACTGACATCATCAGACCGCTAGGGAGGTTAAGAACATTTGGGCTTCAGTGTGCAAGTATGCGGAGTATGTGTATCTTTGGGTATTCTTCACCTGGTTGTCTTATGGGTTAAGATTTTCAGCCATCTTGATTGGCCGGGGTGGCATGACTCCACCTATGCACACAGGTCTCTTCTGACATTGAATTATGGTGGGT
Organism: Staurois parvus; assembly: GCF_062004578.1. Taxonomy (NCBI): domain Eukaryota; kingdom Metazoa; phylum Chordata; class Amphibia; order Anura; family Ranidae; genus Staurois; species Staurois parvus. The sequence goes on along the minus strand of NW_028320070.1, from coordinate 311,902 downwards.
TTGTACACGAGCTGCTCATGCGAGGGTGCGTGTGCAAAATGTTTACAGGCCGAGAGAAGCATTAATAACAGAGGAGACATAGAGGTCTTCTATCATAGAGACCCTACTGTAGCATTTTGTAAATCCATTGCTTATGTCTGCTTTAAAATTGGTAGTTCTGCTTGCTGCTACCTGCTGATGGACGGCCACCCTTCACCCTTCCATCTCCCTCCACCACCCTCGCCCTTCCATCTCCCTCCACCACCCTCGCCCTTCCATCTCCCTCAGCCACCCTCGCCCTTCCATCTCCCTCAGCCACCCTCGCCCTTCCATCTCCCTCCACCACCCTCGCCCTTCCATCTCCCTCCACCACCCTCGCCCTTCCATCTCCCTCCACCACCCTTCGCCCTTCCATCTCCCTCAGCCTCCCTCGCCCTTCCATCTCCCTCAGCCACCCTCGCCCTTCCATCTCCCTCCACCACCCTCGCCCTTCCATCTCCCTCCACCACCCTCGCCCTTCCATCTCCCTCAGCCACCCTCGCCCTTCCATCTCCCCTCAGCCACCCTCGCCCTTCCATCTCCTCAGCCACCCTCGCCCTTCCATCTCCCTCCACCACCCAGAATATTTTTTTTTTTCTCCCCCATTTGTTTCCCTCTGCAGTTACTTGACTCTTCCTCATTCATGTTGCTTTGAGACGTTTTCCTCCTTCAAGTCTTGTGTAGAGATGAGTAAAATGAAGACCTTTCCTTGTTGAAGACGTCTGCGCCTGACCAGAGTGGAGTCTTAGAAGTGAGCTGTCAGCGTACGAGAAGATGAAAGCGGCGTTCCTGAAAGGGGGATCAGAGATGCCGTACACGACGACAGTTTAAAGGGGCGAAGGGTCAGACAGGCAACACGTATTAAAAGAGAAGAGGTACAAGCAATGGTTACATTCATTAAATAGCACAGGCAGGGTGTTCAGCCGCTGGTGTCAGTCACGGCAACGATGATTAGAGCTGAAAGGACTCACTTCGCTCAGACACCATCTATAATGTACGAAGTGGTGTGTAGGCGCCGATGGACCCACCTCAACACCAGACTCCGTTCATTTCTAATCGCATCTCTCATCATTTTTATTTCTTGTCCTCCCTTTGGTGATATATACAAATTTGGCGCTGGAGGGGTATAAGAAAGCTCCATAAAAGTCCATCAGAAGTCCATGTGGGGGGCCATTAGTATTCACAATGAAAATATATATGCAAAAAGCTGCATCAGCGGCAGCACCCTCAGAGCAAAGCCAAACTCTGTATGTGGGAAAAGAGGAGGAAGAGGGCGCCGGACTAAGTGCAGCATTACATTTACATGCTGCACCTTTTTTGACCCCAGTTGATGACGGAGGAAAGGAGTTTCAGAACCCACCACAGGACCGCTCTGGTAACCCTTTTTGCTCGCCAGTTGATGACGGAGGAAAGAAGTTCCAGAACCCACCACAGGACAGCTCTAGGAATCCTTTTTGCTCCGCAGTTGATGATGAAAGAAAGGACTTCCAGAACCCACCACAGGACCGCTCTGGGAGCACTTTTTGCTCCCCAATTGATGATGGAGGATAGGAGTTCCAGAACCTACCACAGGACAGCTCTGGTAACCCTTTTTGCTCGCCAGTTGATGACGGAGGAAAGGACTTCCAGAACCCACCACAGGACCGCTCTAGAAATCCTTTTTGCTCCCCAGTTTTTGACGGAGGAAAGGACTTCCAGAACCCACCACAGGACCGCTCTAGAAATCCTTTTTGCTCCCCAGTTTTTGACGGAGGAAAGGACTTCCAGAACCCACCACAATTAGCAACTCACAAGGAAATAATAAAGGATAGAGCATATCACCAACGTGTCCGGGCTCCCGGGAGGCAGTGGAGGACAAGCGGTATCCACGCATCTGATGTTGGCTGGAAAGATATCCTGGAGGGAACCAGCAATGCAAATGGCACCGGGGCGGACGTGACTTCAGTGTAAGAGCGTGATGATGTGGGTGGGTGGTAACGCGTTTCGAAGCGGAGCTTCATCCTCAGACCTCTTTGGTGACTGGAAGCTTCGCCATCTTGATATATCGCAGATGTTCTTTTTACTACAAATTACGTTTAAAAGAAAAAATATTTCTGATCGATGAGTCCACCGGTCAGAATTGAAAACTCCCGAGATGGATCTGATCAATCACTCTGTAAAAGTCAGCAAGAGTCCTGTGGTGGGTTCTGGAACTCCTTTCCTCCGTCATCAACTGGGGAGCAAAAAGGGTTTCCAGAGCGGCCCTGTGGTGGGTTCTGGAACTCCTTTCCTCCTTCATCAACTGGGGAGCAAAAAGGGTTCCCAGAGCACCAGAATACAGACAAAAAGGGGGTGGGAATTGGGGGGGGGGGGGTGCTACAACAATGCCACATAAACAATATAAAGAGTGTAACTCCAGACAGAACGTATTTTGTTTTTTTTAGAGCCAGGGCCACTGATAGTTTGTATTGCCATCTGTGTCCTTGTAGGTGCAGATTTCTGTCAGGGCAGAAAGTGATAGAAAATCTGGGACTTCATCAAGGACAAAAACACATTTTTTTACATCATGGACAAGAGAATGAACTTGTGATAACTTTTTGAAATGTTTGCTTGCTGCCCCTTTGAAGACTTCTCCTTTCATCTCCCTTAGGCTTGTTCACACAGGCAGCCAGGGGGCTGGTAAATAAGGCAGTTGAGTTGTTCCCCCCCCCCCCCCCCCCAGAAAGCAACGCAGCCTCTCAGAGCTCTACCCATGCCGAGGCAAAAGTGAAATGGCATGTGTCACTTGGCAGGCAGTACCACCACCAAACGCTACCTATGGAGTTGTACCACCACCAAACGCTACCTATGGAGTTGTACCACCACCAAACGCTACCTATGGAGGTTGTACCACCACCAAACGCTACCTGTGGAGTTGTACCACAGCCCTTCTGCAGCCTTGTGGGATGCTAACAGTGGCTAGGCTTTTTGAGGGTTAAAGTAGATGTTGGGGATAAGGCATCATCACCTCCCACTTGCCAAAATCATCCATCACGTATCACTTTTCATCCCCCCCACTCGCCTGTGTTGGGCCTGGTGAGGACTTTTACAGGGCTCAGGCCAAATGCTCCCCCATACCCAGAATGCCCCCTTTAATGGAGAAACAGAGAAAGGGGCTCCAATGGAGAAGGCAAGGAATGGACAATGGCGAGTAACTCTGGGAGAAGAGGGGGTTCCCTAGTGAACTCGGTGTAGAGTTATTCCCTCTGAGGTCATCACAGAGGACAAGGGGGCGCTCTTTACATCTGGAGGAAAAGAAATGTCATCTCCCAGGACATAGTTAGTCTGGCTGAAAAAAGACAAAAGTCCATCCAGATCAACCATTAAAAAAATAAAAGTTATAATCCTACACCCACAGTGGATCCAGAGGAAGGCAAAAAAAAACCAGCAAAAGCACAATCCAATCTGCTCCTGCAGGGGAAACATTCCTTCCTGATCCCCCGAGAGGCAATCGGATATTCCCTGGATCAACGTTCCCTATAAAGTAGAATGATATAGTCTGTAAAATGTAGCGAATGAGATCTGCGGCTAACCAATGAGAATGTGTCGCAATGGCTCTATTTTTAGCCCTCGGCACAATGGGAGATTCAGAAAGCACTAAATCCGCCTCTACCTTCGGTGTTGCGATATTTTTCTGAGGCGCCATGGAAGACGATGCAGAATTGCCATCTCTGGGGCAGGAAATGATTGCAGGCCGGTTGTCTCTCCAGAGGCTCGGGCCCGAGTCAGCGTTACGTTTCCAGCGCTCGGCGATATAACAATGCCGAACGTTCGCAAGTGCCGGGCTAGAGGGCAGCGAGCGGACTAAAACACCCAACACAATTAATCCCAGAGGGAGCTCCGCCGTGACATTCTACATCTTCCCAGCAATGAGAATAAAGTCATTTGAACCGGGGTCATGTAGACGGGGCCGCGGGGGTCAGGAGCTGAATCTCCGACGCGACCGCAGCGCCGGCTCTGTCCAGGTTTATGGATCGTCGCTTCGTGGGCTCGTTACACCAAAAGAACACAACGCATATTTCAGGGAAATGATGGCGCCTGTCATGCGGCGGGGTTGTGTGTGCCAACTATTCCGTATTTTCTTCATATATATCATATTCCGTTTTTTCTTCATTATATATCATATTCCGTATTTTCTTCATTATATATCATATTCCGTATTTTCTTCATTATATATCATATTCCGTATTTTCTTCATTATATATTATATTCCGTTTTTTTCTTGGGGGGGAGCAGAGGTTCTGCATACTTCTTGGTGGTATTGAATCCATGGACTAGATCTCTAGATAATTGCCAAAATAATTGGAACAAGATTGGATGAGATTTTTGCAACTTTTGTCATTCAGCTTCATTTAAAAATGTGTAACACAAACGTAAATTGCAGTTTGAACTTTAACCGCTTGCCGCCCGCCACAGTAGATGTACTGTAAGCAGGCGGCAGCGGTAGGCCTCGCAACGTACGGCACCACCTTTCTTTCAGGTTTGGGGCCGTGGGTGCGCAAGCCCCCTGCCAGCCTGTGCTGTGAGTTTGGCAGCTGATTTCAGGCAAGGATTTTGGCTGAAGTCGGCTGATTGGCTGTGGCCAATCACGCAAAAACACAGAACTTTGTGAACAGCGATCTGCCTGTTCTTCTCCCTACAAAGCAGGGAGAAAATAACAGCCAGATAGTAAAGAAAAAGCAGCACACATTACACTTGTTAGGCGCACACAGTTAACCTCTTGATTGACCCTAGATGTTATCCCCTTCCCAGCCAGTGTCATTAGTCTAGTGACCGTGGATAGAATCACTGATCACTATAATAGTGTCACTGGTGATTTTTAGTGGCAGTTAAAGACCAGCACAAAACATTTTCTCATGGTCAGAGACTGCAGGCACGATACAGGGGATGGTCAGAGCCTGCGGGCAACGATACAGGGGATGGTCAGAGCCTGCGGGCACGATACAGGGGATGGTCAGAGCCTGCGGGCACGATACAGGGGATGGTCAGAGCCTGCGGGCACGATACAGGGGGATGGTCAGAGCCTGCGGGCACGATACAGGGGATGGTCAAAGCCTGCGGGCACGATACAGGGGATGGTCAGAGCCTGCGGGCACGATACAGGGGATGGTCAGAGCCTGCGGGCACGATACAGGGGATGGTCAGAGCCTGCGGGCACGATACAGGGGATGGTCAGAGCCTGCGGGCACGATACAGGGGATGGTCAGAGCCTGCGGGCACGATACAGGGGATGGTCAGAGCCTGCGGGCACGATACAGGGGATGGTCAGAGACCGCGGGCACGATGCAGGAGATGGTCAGAGACCGCGGGCACGATGCAGGAGATGGTCAGAGACCGCGGGCACGATGCAGGAGATGGTCAGAGACCGCGGGCACGATGCAGGAGATGGTCAGAGACCGCGGCCATGATGCAGGAGATGGTCAGAGACCGCGGGCACGATGCAGGAGATGGTCAGAGACCGCGGGCACGATGCAGGAGATGGTCAGAGACGCAGGAGATGGTCAGAGACCGCGGGCACGATACAGGGGATGGTCAGAGACCGCGGGCACGATGCAGGAGATGGTCAGAGACCGCGGCCACGATGCAGGAGATGGTCAGAGACCGCGGCCACGATGCAGGAGATGGTCAGAGACCGCGGGCACGATGCAGAAGATGGTCAGAGACCGCGGGCACGATGCAGGAGATGGTCAGAGACCGCGGGCACCATACAGGAGATGGTCAGAGACCGCGGGCACGATGCAGGAGATGGTCAGAGACCGCGGGCACCATACAGGAGATGGTCAGAGACCGCGGGCACGATACAGGAGATGGTCAGAGACCGCGGGCACGATACAGGAGATGGTCAGAGACCGCGGCCACGATGCAGGAGATGGTCAGAGACCGCGGGCACGATGCAGAAGATGGTCAGAGACCGTGGGCACGATGCAGGAGATGGTCAGAGACCGTGGGCACGATGCAGGAGATGGTCAGAGACCGCGGGCACGATGCAGGAGATGGTCAGAGACTGTGGGCACGATGCAGGAGATGGTCAGAGACTACCGCACCAGAAAAGTCTTGAGAAGCGCTGCCTGTGCTTGATCGTCAAGCCATTTAGAATCCCCAACAACAAAAAGAATTGTTTCTCCAAGTCTGTGCCGACTCCAGGAGACGTCATCCCGTCTTCACCACCTAGCGTGCGACTGACCTGGAAGCGCGGGCTCCTTTGTTCCCGGTCGGTGTTTCGGCAAAGCCTGAACGATGGCTGCGGCTGTTTGTGTCCGTTTGCACCTTTGTTGCAGTAATATTCGTCCTCTATGGGAAGTCTGTGGAAAGCAGCGCACCGTCTGTTCCATAAACCGCCAATAATCCCCCTAATCAGATCTGACAGTTCCTCCCACACCGCTCATATTCCCCCTTTTCTGCTAATTGTCATTAATTAAAGTCATTATTAAGAAGAAAGTTCATTTATTTTTAGTGGCGCGGAGGGAGAACGAGCCGTCTGTGTGATTACTGCTGTCACTTTCCTGGTGAAATATCGATTTCCTGCGTGGAGGGAGAGGGATGGCGGCCGGGGGAAGTCGCTGAACGATTTCCTGCGTGGAGGGAGAGGGATGGCGGTCGGGGGAAGTCGCTGAACGTCGTGGATGTGACCCGTCTGAACTCCAGGCAGATGGATGGATTCCAAGGCCGGCATCACCCGGGGAGCCACCCTGCCTAGTGACCCCCAACTCTGAATACCCCCGGAATCGCAGCGCACTGTAACAGATCCCTGCGTGACGCGGTGCCGGTATATAGCTATGTACTAACGATCAGATTATTAGACGATCGGTCCTCGTAGAAAAATTTTCATGTGATTTTCTTATGTCATGTATTTGTATTTTCGGACTACTGCACTGATTGAATGAAAATCGTATGATCTGGTGTTGCACGAGAACAATTTTCATGCCTTTCCCTTTTGGATATTGTCGCATGAATTATCGTGATCAGCTCTCGAAAGCTATGTACTAACAATCAGATTATCGGACGATCGGTCCTCGTACGAAGATTTCCGTATGATTTTCTTAGTGTGTATGGGCCATTAGTCATTGTCTAGCGAATTGTGCTGCTTTTATTTCTACATGTGTGTTGTTTAGGTTTCCCCGGACAGCAGGTGATTAAATAATGCAGCGATTGATTTTTATCTCCGGTTTGTTATTCGCTCTAATTCTAACCGGCTCTGATAAATTCACAGTACAAGTACCTCCTGCTGAAAGGCGAACACGATAGACGCCTAAAAGGTAGGAAATGATGAAGTGGACCCCACAGTCGGAGTCATCACAAATGCCATCGGTGAAGCTACATGAGGACAGGAAGAGCGAATTGTGAACCTTCCAATATTTTCCACATTTCACTGGCCACTTCGGCAGCTTTATCAGCTTCTGGTCTCTGTGTTGGGACGTCTCTCCTGGCGGCCATAACTCCTCGTGTAATTGCTCTTCCAGATACCATCTGCCCCGTCTCCAGTTTCCGCCAGGTGTCCGCACTATGAGGTGTATGAATGATTCTCCGTCATCTCGAAGCTTTTACTTTTATCTAGTGAGAAGAGTAACGGGATCAGAAGATGTGGCCGAGCCGTTTATCTCACATTAGTCATCGAGTCTCCTCACATAGAGACGCAGAAATTCACTTTTCTGCCATAGTAGGAGTACCAGGAACCTTTGTCCAGTTGTGTGAAGGGCTTCCTGGTGGAGTAAGGTCTGAGGTGTGGTGGTAGATCGTGGACCAAGGGATCCCGAGGAGCTGGCCAGGGGTTTCTGGTAACTTCAGCGGCTTTATCAGCTTCTGGTCTCTCCTGGCGGCCATAACTCCTCGTGTAATTGCTCTTCCAGATACCATCTGCCCTGTCTCCAGTTTCCACCAGGTGTCCGCACTATGAGGTGTATGAGTGATTCTCCGCCATCTCAAAGCTTTTCCTTTTATCTGGTGAGAAGAGTAACGGGATCAGAAGACGAGGCCGAGTCGTTCATCTCACATTAGTCATCGAGTCTCCTCACATAGAGACTCAGAAATTCACTTTTCTACCATAGATGGAGCACCAGGAACGTTTGTCCAGTTGTGTGAAGGGCTTCCTGATGGAGTAAGGTCTATGGTGTGGTGGTAGATCATGTACCAAGGGATCCCGAAGAGCTGGCCAGGGGTTTTTGGTAAAGCTCAAGATTTTACAACGAAAAAGAAGTGGGAGGCAGGAAAGCCCTTATAGTGCAGTAGATACATTCAAAAACAAGAATGCAGTTCTTCCACAACAAAAGGAAAAAAGTCAAAATGGACCTAGAACTGTTGAGGGTGCGGTCACCCAACTATGGCGGAACACGTGGCCTTCCTAGTGCCCGGGTGGAGAAAACAGGGTCAGTGTGGTCGCGCTCTGTGCTTCGGGCATTCCCATCCTGGGTGCTCTTAGGGGCTCTTGAGTGGACAAAGTAGTAAAAAGAGCGCAAAAAGGGCCCCTAGGTAGTTTGATTGGCAGAGTGGCCCAATGTGGTTGTTCAAACGATAGGCACGCGTCTTCTGTTTTAGTACAACATCCAGTTGCTTTTTCACCAAATAAAACTCATTTCTTGGCTTTAAATTGCCACTTCCTCAGTTCAAGCTGATAAAATTGATGTCTGGTAGTGAGATCCACCTGGGGAATGTTCTTGGTTGGCCAGTAGGTGTAACATAGAGCCTGTGGCAGTGATGTCATCTAGGTGGATCACTTCCTATCAGATGATGGAGCTAATGCGGTGGTGGAGTTATGGTTCGGGAACGTTATTGGCATCCTTAATCTCTTCTATACTTAAAGACCAACTCCAGGCTTGACCCCCTTCCTCTGTTCCTCATTGAAGGCCTCAGCATGAACGACATGCTTTTTCTTTTGGTGATTTCTTTGTTTTTCAAATACATTGGGCCAGTCACATGACTGGTGTTTGGTGGTCCTGGATGTCTTGGCTTTGAGTCATTGCTTTTCTAAAGACCTACAGCCTTTGAAAACTTCTCACACTTCTGAAAATGTTGACTATCCCCCCCAGAACACTGTAGTGACATAGCAGCATTTGGGGTTGGAAATTGGGGACTGCATTGCACAGCAGGGACCAGATACCCGGCACACAGAAAAGTGTTGGATGAGAATATCCCACCAGTGGTCAGAGATCTTTAGCAAAGGGAACATTCAAGTTCCTCAATCCCTGCCTTCAAGGAGCTTACAATCGAAGGTCCCTATCTTACATACATTCACATACTAGACAGGAGCCAGTTAACTTACAACATGTCTTTGGCGTGTGGGAGGAAATCCACGCAAGTACAGGGAGAACATGGCAGAAGTGGTAACCGCTAAGCCTCTGTGCTGCTCAGATAGTCTCCAAGGCAAAGCTGGCAACCTTACAAGGTGTAGTTGGGCCCCATTCACATTACCAAAGGGACGCGCACGATATTCAGTAGAAGAGATTGTCAAACTGCAAAAAGGAGTAGTCGGGGACAGAAGACAGATTACAGTAGACCATCGGAGACTAGGGATGTGCTCCAGAAGACTGCTGGAAATGGTTGTCATTAGGGCCGCTTTAAAAATGTTCCTGGTACTGACCACTGAGATCCACAAAGTGCCTGTACTACGAAAGGGCCACAGGTTGGTCACCAGGACTCCAAAGTGTTTCTTCCCCCCACATACTAAACAAGGGTTTGTAAGCTTCCATTGAAGTTAGAGCTCTTCTCGTGTGTGTGGGTGGGCGGGCTGGTGGGCAGCCATGCACTTATTACCTCTTCTGGTAGCAGACAATCCGCACTTCTCTAATCTGATCCAATGAATCTGTAGAATCCCGCTAGACTCTATTTATTAAATGTCCATTTTCCGCTCACACAAGGGAGCGGCATCCGTAATTGGAAATATGGTTAAACGAATTTCCTTCATCTTAATCGTCCTCGTCCACTTCAAAGGGATGAATCAAAGGCCCGGGATGACTTCAGGCGGTGCTTTTATTTCCGTGATGTCATCTCGGTATTGGCATGAATCATACCTGCTTTGGCAATTAAGAGCCCGTATAGGAATAGCTAATCAGTTTCTCGGCGCGGGGAGCCAAAATATGGAAAAGGATTTTTATTGGTTGTCAGAATAAATGGGGTTTTATTTATTTCTGATGTACAATGTAATATTTTCAGTTCCAGCCATTAGCGATGAGTTCCTTACTTCACCTTATTTCTCCGGTACGACTCGCGGGATTGCGCACCCTTCATCATAACTAAAGAAAACTTTGCAAGTCTGACACTGAACCGTAGGTGAGTCAGTGATGCTCCAGGTGAGCAGAGAGGAGAAGATACAGAGAGGTACAAAGAGACTTCTAAGAGAGGCCCTTCCAAGAGCTCCCCTTCCAAAGAGCTCCCCTTCCAAGAGCTCCCCTTCCAAGAGCTCCCCTTCCAAAGAGCTCCTCTTTCAAAGAGCTCCCCTTCCAAAGAGCTCCCCTTCCAAAGAGCTCCCCTTCCAAAGAGCTCCCCTTCCAAAGAGCTCCCCTTCCAAAGAGCTCCCCTTTCAAAGAGCTCCCCTTTCAAAGAGCTCCCCTTCCAAAGAGCTCCCCTTTCAAAGAGCTCCCCTTCCAAAGAGCTCCCCTTCCAAGAGAGGCCCTTCCAAAGAGCTCCCTTTCCAAAGAGCTCCCCTTCCAAGAGCGGTCCTTCCAAGAGCTCCCCTTCCAAGAGAGGTCCTTCCAAGAATTGTGTTCAGTTGTACAAATAACGGAAGTAAAAAGTGTTGTAAGTGTATTCTCACATTTGTAAGGTTGCTGGATACGCAGCAAAGTGTCTAATAGTTAATTTTATTTCACCGGTGCGGCTCACGGGATTCCTTGTCCCTCATCACAAATAAGAAACTCTTTGCAAGTCTGACACTGAATCATAGGTGAGTCAGTGGTGCTCCAAGTGAGCAGAGAGCAGAAGATGCAGAGAGGTGCAAAGATTAGATACTTTTAAAAGAGCTCCTTCTAAGAGAGCACACTTTATAAGTGAGGTCCTTCTAAGTAAGTTGACCTCCAAGTGTGAGGTCCTTCAAAGTGAGTTGACCTCCAAGTGTGAGGTCCTTCAGAGTGAGTTGACCTCCAAGTGCGAGGTCCTTCAAAGTGAGTTGACCTCCAAGTGTGAGGTCTTTCAAAGTGCATTGACCTCCAAGTGTGAGGTCCTTCAGAGTGCGTTGACCTCCAAGTGTGAGGTCTTTCAAAGTGAGTTGACCTCCAAGTAAGATGACCTTCAAGTGAGGTCCTTCTAAGAGTAGTGTTCAGTTGTACAAATAATGAAAGTAAAACGTGTAGTAAGTGTATACTCGCGTTTTTGTAAGGTTGCTGGGTACGCAGCTAGTAGTTCACCTTATTTCTCTGGTTTGGCTCACAGGATTCTGCACCCCTCATCACAAATAAGGAAAGCTTTTCAGGTCTGACACTGAGCCATAGGTGAGTCGGTGGTGCCCGAGGAGAGCAGAAGATAAAGCGCGGTCCCTCAAAGATTAGTGTTCAGTTGTACAAATGATGAAAGTAAAAAGTGTAGCAAGTGTTGGGTTGGTGGACACCCATCCTAGGGTCAGGCAACCTACATTAACACCAGTGGAGAATATGGCGGTCTCCATGCAGAGCGTTGGCGGTTGTACTTGATGCTCGTCTTGGTTTTCTGGAGATTTCTGCACTGCATTCGGCTGCGGTGAACAATGGTAATGGGGATGGGGCCCCAACATGGTACTCAGCAGAAGCTCCCATTAAATAAAAAGGTGTTATATAAGTTCTGCATAGTAACTTGTGGCTGAGGAAAAAACCCTTCTGGTATCCGCTGCCCTACCCCCCTCCCCAAAACGCCCACAACCCCCCCCAAATGCCCAGCTCTTCTTTCGATCCAACTCTGCACCTGGGAGCAGCACCTCACAGGCTCAGAGAAAGCAGCGGGAGCTATTGGCTCTTCATGCTGTCAGTCAAATCCTGTGAGGAGTGGGTAGGGCCAAGCTGCACTGTGTTTGTCTATGTGCACACACAGCCCAGCTTGGGATCAAGCCTGCATGTCCTCTCCCATAACAAGTGCATGCTACGGGGAGCAGACACAGAAGAGGATTGGTGCAGGACCCCAGCAGAGGAGGATGGGGGGGGGGTGCTCTGTGCATTGCTGTTGCACAGAGCAGGTAAGTAGAACATGTTTGTTGTTTTAAGAAAAAAAAAAAAAAATCTGAGCCTTTACCCCCGCTGGGGGTTCCATCCGGAGCTGGAGGTGCTGAGCGATTATCGCATGTGACGTCATCGCGGAGTCCCTGAGTGATTATCGCGTCTGATGTCATCGTGGAGTCCCTGAGTGATTATCGCGTGTGATGTCATCGCGTAGTCACTGAGTGATCATCGTGTGTGACGTTATCGCATAGTCCCTGAGTGATTATCGTTTGTGACGTCATCGCGGAGTCCCTGCACTTCATTCCTTCCCGTCTCCTGCTCAATACTGGACTGAGAAACCCCCCCCCCCCCCCCCACACACACTCCATGTAGTGTGATATCCTACTGCCGCTCACAGAATATCGATTATGCAACGCTCGTGTTATCTGTTCTGCAGCGTTATGGATTGATGATTGCAGTGTTATGGATTGATGATTGCAGTGTTATGGATCGATGATTGTAGAGATATCGATCGGTGATTGTAGCGTTATGGATTGATGATTGCAGCGTTATGGATTGATGATTGCAGCGTTATGGATCGATGATTGCAGTGTTATGGATCGATGATTGCAGTGTTATGGATTGATGATTGCAGTGTTATGGATTGATGATTGCAGTGTTATGGATCGATGATTGCAGTGTTATGGATCGATGATTGCAGTGTTATGGATCGATGATTGCAGCGTTATGGATTGATGATTGCAGTGTTATGGATTGATGATTGCAGTGTTATGGATTGATGATTGCAGTGTTATGGATCGATGATTGCAGTGTTATGGATCGATGATTGCAGTGTTATGGATCGATGATTGCAGTGTTATGGATCGATGATTGCAGTGTTATGGATCGATGATTGCAGTGTTATGGATCAATGATTGCAGTGTTATGGATCGATGATTGCAGTGTTATGGATCGATGATTGCAGTGTTATGGATTGGTGATTGCAGCGTTATGGATTGATGATTGCAGTGTTATGGATTGATGATTGCAGTAATATTGATTGATGATTGCAGTGTTATTGATAATTGCATCGTTAATAATTGATGATTGCACAGTTTCTGATGATTGCTCTGTTTGTGTTTGCTTTGCAGAGTGATATGCTGGATGTCAATCAGATTATGAAAGATTTGGCATCTATTGTCTATGAACAAGGGGACTCTGTAGGTAAGTGCGGCCCGATCTGCAGGGCGCTATCACTGAACGTGTTTTTGTTGTGAATTGATGATGTTTGTATCGTCTGTCTGTTATTGTAGTAATATACGGCTTTAGACTCTTCTTTTAATGGATGTGCACACCGGACTGCAGTGACCGGACCTACACAATCAATACCCGACATCCCAATCTATAGACAGCACAATCAATACCCGACATCCCAATCTATAGGCAGCACAATCAATACCCGACATCCCAATCTATAAGTTGCAATATCTACTTGGGCTGAGCACTGCTCATCCATTCACAGGAAGCTTTGTATCCAGCAGTACTATGACATCCCATTCCACTCCAGGAAACAAATTGAGTAAGGCTGAGCGCTACTCGTCTATTCACCAAAGGCTTTGTATTCAGCTGTACTGGGACATCCCATCCTGTTCTAGAAACAAAATCGAGTCAGGCTGAGTACTGTTGATCCATTCATGGAAGCTTTGTATTCAACAGTACTGGGACATCCTATCCCACTTCAGGAACAAAATCAAGTCAGGCTGAGCAATGCTCATCCATTCATGGGAAGCTTTGTATTCAGCAGTACTGGGACATCCCATCCTGCTCCAGGAACAAGATAGAGTCAGGCTAAGTGCTGCTCATCCATTCACAGAAGGCTTGTATTCAGCAGTACTGGGACATCCCATCCCGCTCCAGGAACAAAATCAAGTCAGGCTGAGCAATGCTCATCCATTCATGGGAAGCTTTGTATTCAGCAGTACCATCCCGCTCCAGGAACATAATCTAGTCAGGCACTGCTCATCCATTCACTGGAAGCTTTGTATGCAGCAGTACTGGGACATCCCATCCTGTTCCAGGAACAAAATTGAGTCAGGCTAAGTGCTGCTCATCCATTCACAGGAAGCTTTGTATTCAGCAATTACAGTAACATCACACGTTAAACAGAAGAGGGCGCCTCCATCTAGGTGTAGAGATTTCACTAATTACAAGATCCAGGCTCGTCCTGAACCCACAGAGACCCCCATAGGACCACTGTAAGGCCGCAGAGCTCGGCAGGCAAGTGGCTGGTTGTAGTTCGGCCGGCAAACTCCTGGAGGAAATTCAACTGTCGTGCTTCAAGCTGGAACATGGGAAGTAGAAAGATGGCTGCGGCTCCAATCAGCACCTCTATCGGCTGGGTGATGACATCAGGACGGGGAGGGAGCATGGCTACGCATTTCAGTGCCACAGGTCTGCCCCTTTGTCAAACCATCGGACATTCCATCCCACTCCTAGAAAAAAGTCGGGTCAGGCAGAGCACTGCTCATCCATTCACAGGAAGCCTTGTGCTTTATGAATGAATTCAAGTCTTCCTGTGATTGGCTGAGGTGGAGATTGTGATGTCATCGGCCTGCCTCTCCACCTCTGCTTATCTGGGGTACCTCCAAAGTTGAGGAGTAAAAAAGGGACCGAGGCTGTGGGAGAGTTCCTTAGGGTGTCGCAGTGTGACAGAAAAGGTGAATTGCAGTGGTGTCTTCACATGTGTGAGGTTGCTGAGCTCCCTGATGGGGAATCTGACAATGTGGAGTGAACGCCTGTCCCTGCGCAGAGTAAAGTCGCTCTCGGTGGGGCGATCCTACGCTCTGCGGTCTCAGGAGGAGAGGTGAGAAGCTGTGCTCAGCAGAGGAGCCCAGATATGCAGGACAAGCTGAGGAATGGAATCTTCGATATTTATCGCTCACAGAATATAAACCACGGGCAACGCGTTTCGTGGCGCTATCCTGGCCACTCCCTCGGGATGGCGCATCAAACTAGTGCACATCTTCAAGCACTTAATGTCAGCCAATCACAGGTCACTTTAAAAGCCTCCGATTCCCACCTCCATACACCAGCTCAGCATTCAGGTTTCCTGGATAGCATGATGGTGTCATTATGCTCCGCCCTCAACGTGTTTCGCCACGCCCATGTGGCTGTACAGGTGAAAATCTATTGTTGGTGGCAACCCAGGGGCCTCCGTATAGAAGATGGATGATTTGGTCTCTCCTTAACCACTTCCCCCCCCCCCCCCCCCTTCCAGTCTGGACACTCCCCCCCCCCCCCCTCCAGTCTGGACACTTCCCCCCCCCCCTTCCAGTCTGGACACTCCCCCCCCTCCAGTCTGGACACTTCCGCCCCCCCCCCTTTCCAGTACAGACACTTCCCCCCCCCCCTTCCAGTCCAGACACTGTCCCCCCCCTTCCAGTCCAGACACTGTCCCCCCCCTTCCAGTCCAGACACTGTCCCCCCCCTTCCAGTCCAGACACTGTCCCCCCCCTTTCAGTCCAGACACTGTCCCCCCCCTTTCAGTCCAGACACTGTCCCCCCCTTCCAGTCCAGACACTGTCCCCCCCCTTCCAGTCCAGACACTGTCCCCCCCCCTTCCAGTCCAGACACTGTCCCCCCCCTTCCAGTCCAGACACTGTCCCCCCCCCTTCCAGTCCAGACACTGTCCCCCCCCTTCCAGTCCGGACACTTTCCCCCCTTCCAGTCCGGACACTTTCCCCCCCTTCCAGTCCGGACACTTTCCCCCCCTTCCAGTCCAGACACTTTCCCCCCCTTCCAGTCCGGACACTTTCCCCCCCTTCCAGTCCGGACACTTTCCCCCCCCTTCCACACTGTCACCGTAGCAGTAGGGTTACCATGGTGACACTGTACTACTTGTGGGGGGTGATGAAGATTTTTTTTCTTTTTTTACACTGATTGCTTTTATACCCATAAAGGCTGTAAGAGGAATCATTTTTCCTTCTCTCTGTCTGCATTCCTGCAGCTATTGAGAAATACTGCAAGAGCTGGTCACAATTTGTCACATGGTACAAGGTTGTTGTGAATGGCCCTTTACCATGTGATCTCTGTGATCATTCACAGATTTCACTAATAGTAAGCAATGATGTCAGAAGTGAGATATTGCTTACTACTCTGCATGTGATCACTGATTGGCCAATAGGTGATCACATGATCGGGACCTCACACAGAGGTCCCGTAGACGGATTGTGGTGCCGCACACTCCCAGGGAGCGCGCACAGGAAATGGATGCGGGGGGACATTTAGAAACATCCACCCGCTTTGGCAGCGCTCCCGTCTGGCCGTTTGTCTGCATGGGCTGGACGGGAAGAGGTTAAAGTGGCAGCAGCACATGGGAGCGCACGGGGACTCTCCAAAATCCAGAGGTAAGTCCTGTATTCATTCATAAAGTAGGTTTCCTCTGAATGGATGAACAGCGCTCAGCCTGACCAGATTTCATTCCAGGAGTGGGTTGGGAAGCCCCCACACTGCTGGCAAAACAGCACTGATATCACATACAGCAGGGGTCTCCAAACTGCAGCCCGAGGGCCAGATGTGGCCCTTTGCTTTTATCCGGCCCTTGGGGAACTATTCCTTGCACTGATATGAGGTACTATTTCTTCCAATGACACCAATGATGGGACACTTCCCCCCACTGACACCATCAATGGTGCACTATTCCTCCCACTGACACCATCAATGGGGCACTATTCCTTCCACTGACACCATCAATGGGGCACTATTCCTTCCACTGACACCATCGATGGGGCACTATTTCTTCCACTGACACCATCGATGGGGCACTATTCCTTCCACTGACACCATCGATGGGGCACTATTCCTTCCACTGACACCATCAATGGGGCACTATTCCTCCCACTGACACCAATGATGGGGCACTATTCCTCCCACTGACACCAATGATGGGGCACTATTCCTCCCACTGACACCAATGATGGGGCACTATTCCTCCCACTGACCCCATCAATGGGGCACTATTCCTCCCACTGACACCATTAATGGGGCACTATTCCTCCCACTGACACCATCAATGGGGCACTATTCCTCCCACTGACACCATCAATGGGGCACTATTCCTCCCACTGACACCATCAATGGGGCACTATTCCTCCCACTGACACCATCGATGGGGCACTATTCCTCCCACTGACACCATCGATTCCTCCAGTGCCCCATTGATGGTGTCAGTGGGAGGAATAGTGCCCCATATTCCTCCCACTGACACCATCAATGGGCTACTATTTCTCCTACTGACACCAATAATATTTTTTTGTTTGTCCAACTGACCACCAAGCCTATGGCATTGTTTGCTCTTCCGATGTCGGGACATTTTCTACTTCCTCTGGACCCAGTCCGGCCCCCCTAATATTTAAAGGGCAGAACACTGGCCCTTTGTTTGGAAAGTTTGGAGACCCCTGACATATACAGCGCTGACACAACGGGCACTTCCATTAGTAAGGGAATTTGTTCATTTGGGCCAGCTTGGCGGAATCCACCCATTACAGAAACATGGCGTTAGGCCTCAGAAACTCCATGATGTGCAGGCGGGCCCTCGGGGTTCTAGAGCAGAGAAGGGGCTCATTGTACCTCTAATAATCTTGTGTTCTGGATTTACAGATAGCATTGAAGCCAACATTGAGACTGCTGCCTCCAGCGTGGAGTCTGCCAATCGTCAGCTGGCCAAAGCCAATCAGCACCAAGTAAGTAACCGTCCAGCCGTGAGTCACATGACCATACACTACAGTACATAGAAGCTGAACTCCAGGCAGATATTTAGATGCAGTTTATATGACTTTCATGTTTTCTTCAATGCAACAAAGTGTAAGTACCTGAATTTGTTTGTATATCGGCCTCCTGTACTCCTCTGCACATGGAGGGGCAAAACTAGGAGCCAGTCATGCTGACTGCAGCGGAGAGCAGAGGGATGACCAGGATGCTGCCGTCCAATCCGGGGGGGAGGGGGACGTTAGCCATGCTGTGGTGCTGTTGTGGAGGTCGGTTATCTGGCGGGGGGGGGTGTCCGGGATCACAAGAACAGCTGTGGGGAATCGGAGCTCCCTTGGCAGGTAGAACATCTCCCAGATATACGATTGTGTGTTTAGCGGTTTGCCTGGAGTTCAGCTTGCCAGTGTTGTGCGCGATTTCTCGTCTAATATCTGAACTTGGAGGGTGCGTGGTTGGAGGACGCATCCTTGGAGGGCGCGTGGTTGGAGGGTGCGCGGTCCTTACCGTCCATGAAAGGACAAATCTATAGTTAGTTCTAGGTGGCCACATTCAGCTGCACTTGTCCTGCAATACTGATGATGTTCTCCAGCTCATCTGAGGTTCTAATGAGTGTCAGGACCATCCCCCGGTATTACGTACATACACAGATAATTGTTGAGGTATAAATTCGTCTTTCAGATATTTCCATCAAAGGCGATCTTTAGAATTGTGAGCGGTGTCCATTATTACCAGAGCGCTACCGAAAGTAATGCAACCGCGGGCGTAGCTGTTTAATTACCTCACATAGGTCCTTCAAGTGTCACATGTTGGTGGAGGAACTCTTCTCCTTTATTAAAGGTAAATGATGGACTCCAAGCAGAAGCAGCACGCCGTCATTGAGTTCTTGATGAAGGAGGGGCGCCATCATTGAGTTCTTGATGGAGGAGCGCCGTCATTAAGTTCTTGATGGAGGAGGGGCGCCATCATTGAGTTCTTGATGAAGGACGGGCGCCATCATTGAGTTCTTGATGGAGGGGCGCCGTCATTGAGTTCTTGATGAAGGAGGGGCGCCATCATTGAGTTCTTGATGGAGGAGTGCCGTCATTGAGTTCTTGATGGAGGAGTGCCGTCATTGAGTTCTTGATGGAGGAGTGCCGTCATTGAGTTCTTGATGGAGGAGTGCCGTCATTGAGTTCTTGATGGAGGAGCGCCGTCATTGAGTTCTTGATGGAGGAGGGGCGCCATCATTGAGTTCTTGATGGAGGGGCGCCGTCATTGAGTTCTTGATGAAGGAGGGGCGCCATCATTGAGTTCTTGATGGAGGAGTGCCGTCATTGATTTCTTGATGGAGGAGCGCCGTCATTGAGTTCTTGATGGAGGAGGGGCGCCAAGATTGAGTTCTTGATGAAGGAGGGGCGCCATCATTGAGTTCTTGATGGAGGGGCGCCGTCATTGAGTTCTTGATGGAGGGGCGCCGCCATTGAGTTCTTGATGAAGGAAGGGTGCCGTCATTGAGTTCTTGATGGAGGGGCGCTGTCATTGAGTTCTTGATGAAGGAGGGGCGCCGTCATTGAGTTCTTGATGAAGGAGGGGTGCCGTCATTGAGTTCTTGATGGAGGGGTGCCGTCATTGAGTTCTTGAAGAAGGATGGGTACCGTCATTGAGTTCTGGATGGAGGGGCGCCGTCATTGAGTTCTGGAAGGAGGGATGCCGTCATTGAGTTCTTGATGGAGGGGCGCCGTCATTGAGTTCTTGATGGAGGGGCGCCGTCATTGAGTTCTTGATGGAGGGGCGCCGTCAATGAGTTCTTGATGAAGGAGGGATGCCGTCATTAAGTTCTTGATGAAGGAGGGATGCCGTCATTAAGTTCTTGATGAAGGAGGGGTGCCGTCATTAAGTTCTTGATGAAGGAGGGGTGCCGTCATTAAGTTCTTGATGGAGGGGTGCCGTCATTGAGTTTTTGATGGAGGGGCGCCGTCATTGAGTTCTTGAGGAAGGAGGGGCGCCGTCATTGAGTTCTTGAAGGAGGGGCTGCTGTCATTGAGTTCTTGATGAAGGAGGGGCGCCGTCATTGAGTTCTTGATGAAGGAGGGGCGCCGTCATTGAGTTCTGGATGAAGGAGGGGCGCCGTCATTGAGTTCTGGATGAAGGAGGGGCGCCGTCATTGAGTTCTGGATGAAGGAGGGGCGCCGTCATTGAGTTCTGGATGATATCCACAGAAGGCTACAGAATGTTTACGGAGATGACACCATTCACAAGCGTCACCAAAGATGAGACATTTCTCTCGTCAGTGGTTTCATCTGCATAACCTTCTGTGGAGGTCGGACATCTGGCATCCCTCCTCCATCAAGAGCTCAATGATGGCGCCCCTCCATCAAAAACTCAACTACGGCACCCCTCCTCCATCAAGAACTCAATGACGGCGCCCCTCCTCCATCAAGAGCTCAATGACGGCGCCCCTCCTCCATCAAGAGCTCAATGACAGCGCCCCTCCTTCATCAAGAACTCAATGACGGCGCCCCTCCTCCATCAAGAGCTCAATGACGGCGCCCCTCCTTCATCAAGAACTCAATGACGGCGCCCCTCCTCCATCAAGAGCTCAATGACAGCGCCCCTCCTTCATCAAGAACTCAATGACGGCACCCCTCCATCAAGAACTCAATGACGGCGCCCCTCCTCCATCAAGGACTCAATGACGGCGCCCCTCCTCCATCAAGGACTCAATGACGGCGCCCCTCCTCCATCAAGGACTCAATGACGGCGCCCCTCCTCCATCAAGGACTCAATGACGGCACGTTGCTTCTGCTTGGAATCCATCATTTACCTGCAATGAAAAAGAAGAGTTACTCCAACGTGAGATTTTAATGACCTATGTAAGCTAATGAAAAAAAAAAAAAACGTTTTTCCCACTTTTGCATTAGTTTGGCTTAGCCCTCGTATTTCCCTCAGAGGTCATCTGTATAATTATGAGTCCATTATTCTATATCCACCTGGTATAAAGTCTCAGCCTTCACTGACACCATAGGAGCTTAGTGTAGGTCATGGATGACCCGTTGTCTTTCTCCGGAGTTCCTCCTCCCTTATGATGAAGAGGATCGGCTTTTCACAACAGCAGTGGCACAGCTTAGGGAAGGGGTGGTGCTTATCTGGAGAGGGTGGAGCAATTTCATTAACATTCTAACCAGTTCTTATTCTTGGGCGGGGGGAGGGGCCCAAGTCTTCTATGGCAGCAAGTGTTGATGTGTACAAGGTGTCATTAGGCACCTTTTTTCCCCTGTATCTGGAGTTTTCCATGGCCAGGAAGACTTCCCAGTTCATTTATGAAGTTCATCCCTCACTGTCCTTCTGTCCATAGGTTGCCGTAGCGAGAGGCGACAGTCCATTCAGGACAGGGGGGTGGGGGGTGTTTCCATGGCCATACACTCCGAGTAGACACAGAAATTCTCACCTCCTCTCCATTGCTGTGTAGAGGACATTTGGTAGGAGGCAGAGTTTTTGTATTTTTCTGGTTTTCCTTCTAAATCCGCTTCTTAGCTCTTCAGAATTTCTTTTAACAACCTTGAATCTGAAAACCAAATGATAAATTGCCTATTGAAAGGACTCCAGTTATTGTCCACCCAGTGCTGCTTGGGAATGTCCACCCAGTGCTGCTTGGGAATGTCCACCCAGTGCTGCTTGGGAATGTCCACCCAGTGCTGCTTGGGAATGTCCACCCAGTGCTGCTTGGGAATGTCCACCCAGTGCTGCTTGGGAATGTCCACCCAGTGCTGCTTGGGAATGTCCACCCAGTGCTGCTTGGGAATGTCCACCCAGTGCTGCTTGGGAATGTCCACCCAGTGCTGCTTGGGAATGTCCACCCAGTGCTGCTTGGGAATGTCCACCCAGTGCTGCTTGGGAATGTCCACCCAGTGCTGCTTGGGAATGTCCACCCAGTGCTGCTTGGGAATGTCCACCCAGTGCTGCTTGGGAATGTCCACCCAGTGCTGCTTGGGAATGTCCACCCAGTGCTGCTTGGGAATGTCCACCCAGTGCTGCTTGGGAATGTCCACCCAGTGCTGCTTGGGAAGGTCCACCCAGTGCTGCTTGAGAATGTCCACCCAGTGCTGCTTGGGAAGGTCCACCCAGTGCTGCTTGGGAAGGTCCACCCAGTGCTGCTTGGGAAGGTCCACCCAGTGCTGCTTGGGAAGGTCCACCCAGTGCTGCTTGGGAAGGTCCACCCAGTGCTGCTTGGGAAGGTCCACCCAGTGCTGCTTGGGAATGTCCACCCAGTGCTGCTTGGGAATGTCCACCCAGTGCTGCTTGGGAATGTCCACCCAGTGCTGCTTGGGAATGTCCACCCAGTGCTGCTTGGGAATGTCCACCCAGTGCTGCTTGGGAATGTCCACCCAGTGCTGCTTGGGAATGTCCACCCAGTGCTGCTTGGGAAGGTCCACCCAGTGCTGCTTGGGAAGGTCCACCCAGTGCTGCTTGGGAAGGTCCACCCAGTGCTGCTTGGGAAGGTCCACCCAGTGCTGCTTGGGAAGGTCCACCCAGTGCTGCTTGGGAAGGTCCACCCAGTGCTGCTTGGGAAGGTCCACCCAGTGCTGCTTGGGAAGGTCCACCCAGTGCTGCTTGGGAAGGTCCACCCAGTGCTGCTTGGGAAGGTCCACCCAGTGCTGCTTGGGAAGGTCCACCCAGTGCTGCTTGGGAAGGTCCACCCAGTGCTGCTTGGGAAGGTCCACCCAGTGCTGCTTGGGAAGGTCCACCCAGTGCTGCTTGGGAAGGTCCACCCAGTGCTGCTTGGGAAGGTCCACCCAGTGCTGCTTGGGAATGTCCACCCAGTGCTGCTTGGGAAGGTCCACCCAGTGCTGCTTGGGAAGGTCCACCCAGTGCTGCTTGGGAAGGTCCACCCAGTGCTGCTTGGGAAGGTCCACCCAGTGCTGCTTGGGAAGGTCCACCCAGTGCTGCTTGGGAAGGTCCACCCAGTGCTGCTTGGGAAGGTCCACCCAGTGCTGCTTGGGAAGGTCCACCCAGTGCTGCTTGGGAAGGTCCACCCAGTGCTGCTTGGGAAGGTCCACCCAGTGCTGCTTGGGAAGGTCCACCATTTATGATTATGAAAGTAGGAATGGCTGTAGGCGCCAATCTCCAAAACAATTGGCAGTAGATGAAGTAATGGTATTAGACACCACGGTGCAACACCGGCACTGTCCTTTCCTCTTCACATTACCGAAGCAAAAAGGAACAATACACGCTCCGAGTGGGGCAGCATGGAGGCTAAGTGGTTAGCACGGCTGCGTGGCAGAACTAGGGTTACCAGTTCGAATACCAGCAAAGACACTACCTGCCTGGAGTTTTGTTTGACTGGAGGTTTTCCTCCGGGTACTCTGGTTTCCTGCCGGTACTCTGGTTTCCTGCCGGTACTCTGGTTTCCTGCCGGTACTCTGGTTTCCTGCCGGTACTCTGGTTTCCTGCCGGTACTCTGGTTTCCTGCCGGTACTCTGGTTTCCTGCCGGTACTCTGGTTTCCTGCCGGTACTCTGGTTTCCTGCCGGTACTCTGGTTTCCTGCCGGTACTCTGGTTTCCTGCCGGTACTCTGGTTTCCTGCCGGTACTCTGGTTTCCTGCCGGTACTCTGGTTTCCTGCCGGTACTCTGGTTTCCTGCCGGTACTCCGGTTTCCTGCCGGTACTCCGGTTTCCTGCCGGTACTCCGGTTTCCTCCAGCACTCCAAAGACATGCTAGGAGGTTAATTGGCTCCTGTCTATATTGACCCTAGAATGTATGAATGTGGATTAGGGACCTTCGATTGTACGCCTCTCGGGGGCGGGGACTGATGTGAATGTGCAATATACAGGCGTACCTCAGTTTACAATGTAATTTGTTCTGCGGGACTTTTCGTATTGCGAAAAATTTGTAAACCGAAACGCGGTTTCCCATAGGAATGCATTGAAAACCAATTAATCTGTTCCGGAGGTCAGATAAAAGTCTTTTATCTGTTGAAAACTCTTTATAAAAGGCACTTTAAAGGCATAAATACTGTACAGGGACATGATTACAAAAATTTGTAAATGCATTGAAAACCAATTAATCCGTTCCGGAGGTCAGAAGAAAGTAAAAAAAAGTCTTTTTTTTTTTTTTGTTCAAAACTCTTTATAAAGTGCACTTTGAAGGCATAAATACTGTACAGGGACGTGATTAGAAATGAATTTGTAAATGCATTGAAAACCAATTAATCCGTCCCCAAGGTCATAAAAAAGTCTTAAACTCTTTATAAAGGCATAGTACTGTACAGGGACATGATTAAAAAACAGTAAATGCGTTGAAAACCAATTAATCCATTCAAATTGCGAAAAAAAAATTTGTAAACCGAGCGATTATTTTCAATGGATTTTCATTCGTGAACCGAAAATTACATTCACCGAGGCGTTCGTAAAGCGAGGACCGCCTGTATATAAAGTGCTGTACAAATTGATGGCGCTATACAAGTACATGTAAAAAAAAAAAATGATCAAAGGAAATCCGGTGGGTCACTCTTGTGTATTGAGGTTTTGACCATGGAAGGTCATGAGGGCCATCCCCTCCCAGATAACGGGGGGGGGAAGGGGGGGGGCGTACAATCGACCTCTCCCTCCCACCTTGCATCAATAAAGGGATAACACCACACCATGCCCTGGGTCAAGGGGGGGTAAAAAAAAAGTTTTTTGGGGAAGGGTGGAGGGTCAGGGATAAAGATCTGAAGTAAGAGTAGAAGGACCAGGAGGAAGGTATATAGTTAGTCTGGCTGAAAAAAGACAAAAGGCCATTCAACCATAAGAAAGGTTATAATCCTACACCCACAAGTTCATCCAAAGGCAAAGACCCAGCAAAGCCTGAAAAACAGAGCTAAATGTTCTGTCAGAGAGGAGCCCCTGCCCAGGACCTGAGGAGATGCAAGTTCCAGCATGACCCCACGAGGACCATACACTGGTAGATGTCCATTCATACAAATACTGGGGGCAGGTTTGTGCCTCGTATCGGGAAACATTTGTATTTATATGCAGCTCCAAGTTTTTCCACATCGAAGGTTTCTCCTAGTCCAGGGGTAGGCAACCTGAGAGCCGCAGGACTACAAGTTCCATCATGCCTCTGCAAGTCATAGCTGTAACTGTCATCTTTGCAATGCCTTCTGGGAAATGTAGTTCCATAACAGCTAGAGAGCCGCAGGTTGCCCACCCCTGTCCTAGACCATCACCCAGTCAAGTGTTTTTCTTGTTTTTTTTTTTTTTGGTCAATCGTTTTATTGATCTTAAACTACAGCAAATGTATGGCCACGTTTCCAGACAATGTGTTTAGCAGAAGTGACATCCAAACTACGGAGATATAAAACACATCAATAATGGAGGATACATTCAAAAGCCATCCGTGGCTCTCAAAATTGATACAGAGTCATAGGTGAAATATAGGCAGTGCGCCTAAAAACATACCGAAATAGGGCAAAAAAATGTGGCAAATATACAGTCGTTGCATTTAAAGTGAGGATGGAATGCATGAAGCATAGTTACATAGTTAGTCTGGCTGAAAAAAGCCAAACTACATCCAGTTCAACCATAAAAAAAGTTACAATCCAGTTGATCCAGCGGAAGGCAAAAAAACCAGCAAAGCACGATCCAATCTGCTCCTGCAGGGGAAACAATTCCTTCCTGACCCCCCGAAAGGCAATCGGATATTCCTGGGATCCACTTTCCCTATAAATGTTTGTAGCAGATCGCTATAGTACAGATATACGCGCCATATACTCGAGCAATCAGAAGCAATTGACAATCGATTCAGCAGAGCCACCACCAATCAAGAGCTCTTTGGATTGGTCAGATCAGGGGTCTCCAAACTATGGCCCTCCAGGTGTTGAGGAACTGCAATTCCCATGAGGCCTTGCAAGACCGACAGCCACAGGCAAGACTCCCAGAGGAGAGAGAGGTGAGAGAGGTGCGCCAGGCTAAGTGTAGTAAGAAGGTAAAAGTTTATTGCACACAGGTTAAAAAAAACTCACAAGAGGTTGGTGTGCATCAGGTATCAAATAGTGAATAGGAGGACGTCATCTCTGGAGCGGATGGCTGAGGTTCCAGGGGCCAAGGTAACCGTGGTAGCTGGTGCTCAATGGTGGGTCCCAAGGTTGGAGCGAGGAGGACAGATGGATGTCCAGTTAGTCGTGGTGCCGGGAGGAACCGGATCTCTGAGCAGGTGTGCCTGGCCTCTCCAGCCACCATGGGTTAGGCCACGTAGGGACAAAACCAGCCAAGATGGCCGCCGGGCGGAAGTGACATCAGGACGTAGCGTGGGACTTTTAGTACTGCAACAGCTAGAGGGCCATAGTTTGGAGACCTCTGGGTCCGATGGATGGTCTCTGGGGGTTTTTTGGGGTTTTTTTTTATATATCATACCATCAGTTTAATCACATGGAATGATCAGTAGAATCATCATCAATACACACGTGGCCATCCAAAAAAAGTGATCTATCCTTAGGGAAAATCCGTTAGTATGTATGTTCATGTTATATAACTGACCAAAAATGCAGATTTTCCTTTTTTTTTTTTTTTACTGAGGAATACGTGTTGCTTATTTACACGCCTGTGTGCGAAGGCACATTGTAAATAATGGGTTACATTTTACCTCCATATAAAAAAAAAAAAAAAACTCCAGGCGTTGAGGAACTGCAATTCCCATGAGGCCTGATAGTTTGGAGACCTCTGGGTCCGATGGATGTCTCTGATTTTTTTTTATTTTTTTTTTTTTTTTTTATATCACATGATCAGTTTAATCACATGGAATGATCATTAGAATCATCATCAATACACACGTGGCCATTCAAAAAAAAAAACGCAGCATAAGGCCACTTGCGCACAGTACTGATATTTGAGCATCTGCTTTTTTTTTTTTTAGATGTGATTTCAGGTGGTTGTTTTGCGCACATATGCACATCCCCGCATTTATGCGCACAATATATCCTTAGGGAAAATCTGTTAGTATTTGTGTTCGTGTTAAATAACTGACCAAAAATGCAGATTTTCCTTTTTTTTTTTTTTTTTTTTACTGAGCAATACGCGTCGCTTATTTACACGCCTGTGTGGGAAGGCACATTGTAAATAATGGGTTACATTTTACCTCCATATAAACAAAAAAACAACCCTCCAGGCGTTGAGGAACTGCAATTCCCATGAGGTCTGATAGTTTGGAGACCCCCTGGGTCCGATGGATGTCTCTGGTGGGTTTTTAATATGCCATCAGTTTAATCACATGGAATGATCAGTAGAATCATCATCAATCATCAATACACACGGCCATCCAACAAAAAAAACGATCTATCCTTAGGGAAAATCAATTAGTATTTATGTTCGTGTTAAATAACTGACCAAAAATGCAGATTTTCCTTTTTTTTTTTTTTTCTTTACTGAGGAATGCGCGTCGCTTATTTACACGCCGGTGTGGGAAGGCACATTGTAAATAATGGGTTACATTTTACCTTCGTATATAAAAAAAAAAAAACCCTCCAGGCGTTGAGGAACTGCAATTCCCATGAGGCCTGATAGTTTGAAGACCCCCTGGGTCCGATGGATGTCTCTGGTGATTTTTATTTTTTTTTATATCACATGATCAGTTTAATCACATGGAATGATCAATAGAATCATCATCAATCATCAATACACACGTGGCCATCCAAAAAAAAAAAACGCAGCATAAGGCCACTTGCGCACAGTACTGATATTTGAGCATCTGCTTTTTTATTTTTTTAGATGTGATTTCAGGTGGTTGTTTTGCGCACATGCACATCCCCGCATTTGTGCGCACAATATATCCTTAGGGAAAATCTGTTAGTATTTATGTTCGTGTTAAATAACTGACCAAAAATGCAGATTTTCCTTTTTTAATTTTTTTTTTTTACTGAGGAATGTGCGTCGCTTATTTACACGCCGGTGTGGGAAGGCACATTGTAAATAATGGGTTACATTTTACCTTCGTATATAAAAAAAAAAAAACCCTCCAGGCGTTGAGGAACTGCAATTCCCATGAGGCCTGATAGTTTGAAGACCCCCTGGTTCCGATGGATGGTCTCTGGTGATTTTTATTTTTTTTTATATCACATGATCAGTTTAATCACATGGAATGATCAATAGAATCATCATCAATCATCAATACACACGTGGCCATCCACAAAAAAAAAAAACGCAGCATAAGGCCACTTGCGCACAGTACTGATATTTGAGCATCTGCTTTTTTTTTTTTTAGATGTGATTTCAGGTGGTTGTTTTGCACACATATGCACATCCCCGCATTTGTGCGCACAATCTGTCCTTAGGGAAAAGCCGTTAGTATTTGTGTTCGTGTTAAATAACTGATCAAAAATGCAGATTTTCCTTTTTAAATTTTTTTTTTTACTGAGGAATGTGCGTTGCTTATTTACACGCCTGTGTGGGAAGGCACATTGTAAATAATGGGTTATATTTTACCTTCATATATATAAAAAAAAAAAAACCTCCAGGCGTTGAGGAACTGCATTTCCCATGAGGCCTGAGAGTTTGGAGACCCCCTGGGTCCGATGGATGGTCTCTGGTGAATTTTTTTTTTTTTTTTTATATCACATGATCAGTTTAATCACGTGGAATGATCAATAGAATCATCATCAATCATCAATACACACGTGGCCATCCAAAAAAAAAAAAAAAAAACGCAGCATAAGGCCACTTGCGCACGGTACTGATGCTTGAGCATCTGCTTTTTTTTTTTTTAAATGCGATTTCAGGTGGTTGCTTTGCGCACATATGTGCAGCCCCGCATTTGTGCGCACAATACGTCCTTAGGGAAAATCCGTTCGTATTTATGCTTGTGTTAACCCCCCTGGAGGTATTCCCGAGTGTAGCTCGGGATAAAGTTTCAGCACCACAAGTGGTAACCCCCCCGAGCGACACTCGGGAATACACTGCAGCGTTGCTCCGGGATCCCTCGATCACTTACCTTGTCCTGCGCTCCCGCGATGTCCCCCCTGCAGTGTCCCCAGCAATGTCCTCCAGCCGATGCCGGCATCTGTCTTCCGGGTTCCGTTCCCTGCAACGTCGGGACGTACGGGAGACGGAACTGGCGGGAAATTTGAAAATTGTAAAAGTGGCATTCACTAAATCCACTAAAATCACATAGTATAACATTCCTGTATCAAACCATTTCACATACATTTTGTCCCGAGTGCTTTGTCCGGCGCCCTGCCTGCATTATTACCGCCCTTTCTGCCTGGAAACTGAGAAATGTCCATGGCGTCCAAAAAGCGTCCCTTTAGGTCAGACGCGGTTTTAGAGCGGCTAGAGAACAGCGATAGTAAATCAGAACCACTTGCAGAATTGAGTGATAATGATTGGTGGGGGAAATTCCTCATCAGACACTAAAACGATTCTGCGACTGAGCTCAGCGATGGGCCAACTTGGCGCTCTATTTCACATTTCAGTGTTTTTGGTGATTATATTATTGAATTACATTTATTATTATTATTTATCATTATTTATTAACCCCTTCCCCCCCGAGGGTAAAACAAATCTAAACGCCTAAGCACAATTTTGCAACGTTGACCTGTGTTAGTAAAACTGTTCATATCATCACAACTACTTTGTACATCCGGGTGGATTATACCGCATTTTTTTCAGGACAAATTGGGCTTTCATTTGGTGGTAAATAGTAATGGATAGCTCCAAATTTTTTTTTTACTATCAGAGGAAAACTGGCCCAAAATAGTGAAAAAAAAAAAAAAAAAAAAAGTTTTTTTTTATTTAGCTGTGTGTGTCCCGTTGCGACCATAACCTACCTCCATAGAACGACCCAAAATAAATTCTCCAGCTCTTGTCGATCGCAGCGATACCATATATGTGGATGTTATCTGTTGTTTGTACCCGGAGTACAGCCCAGAAACAATAGTGCGCATTTTGTTTTTGTCTTTTTTTGTTTTGTTTTTTGTTTTTTTTGTTTTTTTTTTACCTAAAACACACTGACATTGACACTGATACCAATTTTGTTTTTAAATCCTGACCTTTGATCAAAAAACTAACCCTGGTACTGAACTAGATCAAACCTTGATCTAGGTATTTTTCTTTAATAGTTATTTTATTTTGTAATATTTATTTATCTTTTTTTTTTTTTTTTCTGTACAAACTTTTTTTTATCTCTCTGTCAGGAGTTAGATACAATGTATCTCTCTCCTCCATTCATAGAGAGAGAGAAAAATCAAGGGGGCCGGGCTGCACAGTGACTGATCACTGTGATAGCCAATCAGAGGCCATCACAGCGATCACGTGACTCTGAATCGGGAGTCCCGGGTCCCGATCGTTAGAACGGGACCCGGGGCTCTCAGTGACACCGCAGTCTCTGTGTGGCTCGCTCTCAGCACAAAGACAGGTACGCAAATAGGCGGCCCCATGGGAAAAAAGCCCAGTTCCGTGAGGCCGCATATTTGTGTGCCGTCGGCGTCAAGGGATTAAATTATAATTTATGATTTCGTGTTTCAAGTTTTATCATCCCCGGGATGTTTACTAGACTTTTGTTCGGACAGATTTCAGTGAGTTATTCCTAAGAATTACAGGCCTGCAATTAAAAAAAAAAAACATTTTCATGCAAAAAAAAGTACCGCTTTGAGCACAGAAATACTGACATCATCAGACCGCTAGGGAGGCTACATAACTGACCAAAAATGCAGATTTCCTTTTTTAATTTTTTTTTTTTACTGAGGAATGCGCGTCGCTTATTTCCGCGCCTGTGTGCGAAGTCACATTGTAAATAATGAGTTACATTTTACCTCCATATAAAAAAAAAAAACATAAAAAATGTTTCAGTGTGCAAGAGGCTTAAATGTAATCTGTTGGTTTTCAGCATTTTGAGTCTGTTCTCCTCTCTCTGACTTGATGTTCCAGGCAGCTGCAGATGTTCCCATCTTTTATTAGAGCGTTCAGATCATCTGAATGAAAGATAATTAAAATTCATTAACATGGGAAAAGTATCTTGCAATTATCATATCTCAGTGTTAAGTGGCGTAGCAGGGGAGATAAAAGGACTTACCTGGAAGTCTTCACTTTGTGCATTAAACATGAGCTCCTCTCCTGGAGACGCGCCATCTGCTTCCTTCATCTCCTGTCTGTAGAGTTTATCCACACGCCGTGTCTACAAAGGTCACTGCCTTGAAGTCTTCTCCGGGATTTTTTTTTTTATTATTATTATTTTCTGTGAGAATCCCGTTGGCTAGGCTTCCGCCGAACCTCGCGCACCTGCGATAATGGGCGCCGTGTTCTATGTAATTCAGTCTGCGGCTCGCCGATCGTACGAAGGATCGTGCTTCTAATTCTAAATGTTTTGACGTACAAATTTAGTTTGCGGGAATATTTGTGGTCTGCCAAATCGGCATCAGACTACAGCCAAGCCTCGGATGCTTTTACGCAAGATTCTGCTGTGTGCGCAAAGTTGGAGGATTTCTTGACATATTGCTGGCTACGCTCATTTTTTGTTATTTTTGTTGTTCTCGTTAGCAGTGAGATCAGTTGAAGTGCTACCAGCATTGATCTGTAACTGCAGGAATTGATCTCAAAACAGTGAAAATTTGCCATCTTTTAGGGAACATTTAAAAATGCAAAAACAGAAAAACATTCCTTTTTTGTCTAGGATTCCTCCTAAAAAAAAAATAAATATTGCAATAGATTTCCTAGTATGTGAGGGTGCCTAGGCACTTGTGTTCTGTAGCCTCATAGCTGTATATCTGCCGCATGAGATCTAAGGCTCTGCTGCTTCTGACTGCTAGTTTGTGGAGATTTCCTGATGTCACTACTGCGCTGCTCACTGTTCTCCTTGCTGGAAATGAAGCTGTACCTAACAACCTGCAGTGCAAGGATCTCCCTGTTTCATCCAATTTGTGGATCTGTGCTTCCCCCTCCTCTGTCATTGCTCAACCAGTCATCAGGGAGGCAGCAAAGCCCTGCCTCTACCAAAATGTCCTGCCTCATAGCTTTATATCTGCCGTATGAAATCTAAGGCTCTGCTTCCTCTGCTAGTTTGTGGAGCTTTAATGTGAGATTTCCTGATGTCACTACTGCGTTGCTCACTGTTCTCCTTGCTGGAAATGAAGCTGTACCTAAGGACCTGCAGTGCAAGGATCTCCCTGTTTCATCCAATTTGTGGATCTGTGCTTCCTCCTCCTCTAAAATTGCTCAACCAGTCATCAAGGAGGCAGCCCTGACATGAGGAAGCAAAGCCCTGCCTCTACCAAAATGTCCTGCCTCATAGCTTTATATCTGCCGTATGAAATCTAAGGCTCTGCTTCCTCTGACTGCTAGTTTGTGGAGCTTTAATGTGAGATTTCCTGATGTCACTACTGCGCTGCTCACTGTTCTCCTTGCTGGAAATGAAGCTGTACCTAACAACCTGCAGTGCAAGGATCTCCCTGTTTCATCCAATTTGTGGATCTGTGCTTCCCCCTCCTCTGCCATTGCTCAACCAGTCATCAAGGAGGCAGCCCTGACATGAGGAAGCAAAGCCCTGCCTCTACCAAAATGTCCTGCCTCATAGCTTTATATCTGCCGTATGAGTTCTAAGGCTCTGCTTCCTCTAACTGCTAGTTTGTGGAGCTTTAATGTGAGATTTCCTGATGTCACTACTGCGCTGCTCACTGTTCTCCTTGCTGGAAATTAAGCTGTACCTAAGGACCTGCAGTGCAAGGATCTCCCTGTTGCATCCAATTTGTGGATTTGTGCTTCCTCCTCCTCTGTCATTGCTCAACCAGTCATCAGGGAGGCAGCCCTGACATGAGGAAGCAAAGCCCTGCCTCTACCAAAATGTCCACCTCCACACAGAACAAGAAGTCAGTAATGGGGAAAGGATCAGTTGCAGGGAGACCACAGGCACTGCTGGCGACTAGTCCCTTGTCCTCTGTTTTTGTTTTGTTTTTGGACATGGCTTTCAGAGTTCCTCTAACTGAGCAAGGAAGCGTCCGACATCTCCAGCTCTTCACAAAGACCACTAGGCCAGCCATTCTCCTATGTTTTTAACACAGGGGAACTCTTGAAATAACTCTGGTCTCGGGGAACCCCTGCTAACAATTACTATCTCTACAGCTCGTGGCATATTAATGTGATGTCAGTGGGAGGTATGCTCCTTACTTTGGTGGTCATTGAGAAGAATCCCCTCTTACTGATAGCTTAAAAGATCAATGGTGTCACTGGATATTCATCTGAGAGCCAGAAATTGATTGCTCAAGGAGCCCCCTAGCAACGTCTGGAGTCACCATAGGGTTCCAAGGAACCCTGGTTGAGAAAAGCTGCTCTAGGCTATGAAGTTCCTCTATAGTGCTGTGATCCTCAGGTGTTCCTCTACTCTTGTGGGGGACATTCCCCTGTACTGTTTTGATATAGGAACCAGAAGTGAGGCGCTATCCCTCAGGGACATAACCATGAAAACCCTTTTGTCTTCTTAGGAGAGCGAGGACCGCTGCCGGCCTGTATATTGCTCAAAAGGTAGTGGTAGAGGTGCGCTAGACAGAGATTTTCACTGGTTATCAAAATGTGAACAAAGTCATGACTTGTGCCCAGTTGGTCTGTATTTAGCAGCTCATCACAAAGATGTGCCCCCCCAGGAGAGGAAATACATCAACGTTGAGAAATCCAAGCATAGTATGTGAAAAGGAGCACCAAAGGAATAATCCTTGGGAGTCCAAAGTCTTTATTATTCAACTGGTTACCAGAAGCAGGGCAAAGGACATGCATTTTGGGGCCACATGATGCTCCTTCATCAAGGCTGGGTGAAATGGCAAAATGATAAATGAATTCAGCAAAACTCCTAAGCAGACAGATCTGCAGGCAGAGGATGTTAGAGACAACAGTCAGTTCTGGTATTCCAGTAGTAGTGGTAGGCTACTTCAGCACTGACTGTTGTCTCTAACATCCTCTGCCTGCAGATCTGTCTGCTTTGGAGTAGTTTTGGGTTCATTTATCATTCCATCATTTCCCATAGCCCTCATGAAGGGGAATTGTGAGCTTCCAAAACGCGTGGACTGTCCTGGACTCCTAAGGATTTTTCGTTTGGCGCTTCCTTTGACCTATTATACTTTGCTTTTGTATTGCTGTCTGCTTCTCCTCGTTTTCCAACCATTCCAGGAAGTTGGAGGAATTCTCCCCAACCGCAGTAATTTGTCTGTGTCCCCATTGGATTTTACTTACCTTTACTCAGTGACCACGCAGAAAGTGAGGGCAAAGCTTCCTATTGGAGACAGAGTGCACCCTTTTTTTGGTCTTCCCCCAAAAAGTGTTTTTTTGACAGAGCCCTGTTGATGGGAAATAGTAAAACTTTGATCGGGCTTTTATGATGTTGGTGTCAAGGATGGGGCTCACACAGCACTAAGAACATGGTAGAGGTTGCAGAGCTTCTTCACTGTATCCAAACTCAAAGAAAAAGCGTTGGCTGGACTTTCCTTTAGGGTTTCTTCCCCCAATGTGAAGGGTGAAATCCTTTGTCTACCTTCATGTCATACCCAGCTTACAAGGTGTATGTCAGATTGTGTAGAACAACCTTTCTCAACCTTTTCACCACAGAGAAACACTTGGAATAACTTTCCCGTCTCAGGGAACTCCTAACAATGACTATCTACATCTCGTGATACATTAGTGTGTGGTCAGTAGGAAGAATGTCCCTTACATTGGTGGTCAGTGGGAAGAATGTCCCTTACATTGGGGGTCAGTGGGAAGAATGTCCCTCACATTGGTGGTCAGTGGGAAGAATGTCCCTCACATTGGGGGTCAGTGGGAAGAATGTCCCTTACATTCTGGGTCAGTGGGAAGAATGTCCCTTACATTCTGGGTCAGTGGGAAGAATGTCCCTTACATTCTGGGTCAGTGGGAAGAATGTCCCTTACATTCTGGGTCAGTGGGAAGAATGTCCCTTACATTCTGGGTCAGTGGGAAGAATGTCCCTTACATGCTGGGTCAGTGGGAAGAATGTCTCTTACATTGGGGGGGTCAGTGGGAAGAATGACCCTTACATTGGGGGGGTCAGTGGGAAGAATGACCCTTACATTGGGGGGGTCAGTGGGAAGAATGACCCTTACATTGGGGGTCAGTGGGAAGAATGTCCCTTACATTGGGGGTCAGTGGGAAGAATGTCCCTTACATTGGGGGTCAGTGGGAAGAATGTCCCTTACATTGGTGGTCAGTGGGAAGAATGTCCCTTACATTGGTGGTCAGTGGGAAGAATGTCCCTTACATTGGTGGTCAGTGGGAAGAATGTCCCTTACATTGGGGTCAGTGGGAAGAATGCCCCTTACATTGGGGGTCAGTGGGAAGAATGTCCCTTACATTGGTGATCAGTGGGAAGAATGTCCCTTACATTGGGGGTCAGTGGGAAGAATGTCCCTTACATTGGGGGTCATTGAGAAGAATGTCCCTTACATTGGGGATCAGTGGGAAGAATGTCCCTTACATTGGTGGTCAGTGGGAAGAATGTCCCTTACATTGGGGGTCAGTGGGAAGAATGTCCCTTACATTGGTGGTCAGTGAGAAGACTGTCCCTTACATTGGTGATCAGTGGGAAGAATGTCCCTTACATTGGGGTCAGTGGGAAGAATGTCCCTTACATTGGGGGTCAGTGGGAAGAATGTCCCTTACATTGGGGATCAGTGGGAAGAATGTCCCTTACATTGGTTGTCAGTGGGAAGAATGTCCCTTACATTGGGGGTCAGTGGGAAGAATGTCCCTTACATTGGGGGTCAGTGGGAAGAATGTCCCTTACATTGGGGGTCAGTGGGAAGAATGTCCCTTACATTGGTGGTCAGTGGGAAGTATGTCCCTTACAGATGGCTAAAAAGATCATTGGTGTCAGTGGGAACTTATCTGAGAGGCAGGAAATGCTCAAGGAACCGCTAGCAACCTATAGAAGGAACCCTAGTTGAGAAACCCTGGTCTGGAACAACCTCCACATTGTGTATTTTGTGCCAGAATGGAGATAGTGCTTTGGATTTGGGCGAGCGGTCGTGTTTCTTAGGAGTCAATGCATCCTCGGAGGAAGGGAACAGAGTGACTGGTGGGGGTGCTTTATGAAGAGATCTGTTACTTTGCCCTAAATTAACAAAGGGTAGAGTCTGTTTTAATAACTTCCATAGGCTCAGATCACTGCATTTATAAGTCACTGTCAATGAAAATGCGAGATCAAAGTATCAAGCCTGGAAACTTCATCCTGTGTTTTACAAGTCGGAATTTTTAAAGCATTTCTGAGCTTCCAGGGGGAGGGGGTGGGGACCTGATGTGACACACTGCACAGCAGGAGGCTGAGTGTAATCGGAGACCTGAGTGGGGGAATAGACAATCCTCCCTCTACACAGTCTCTTATGGAAACATGCACAGCCGAGGCTGCCTCTCATTTGCTGTGTGCTTTTCATATTCCATCAGAAAGGGAAGTTATGAAAACCATGTGTGAATGTCAGGAGGTTATTCAACCAGGGTGTATCTAAAATAAGTGACTTGGGAGGGACTTCCTGTCCAGTACTACCATGGCAGACATAGCCCAGCCATCACTTTGTTTACATGAAGCCGTGTACTGAGGGATGTTCATGTCCGGGGATCACAGTTTTTCCATCAGAAGAGCTGATTTCTGAAGCTGGTAAGTCTCTTCTGCCGACAGAAGCCACCTCTTTAACAGGAAATCTTAATGTTGATTGTGATCACTGTGATTGGCCATCACATTGATCACGTGATTGAGAGCCCAGCTCACCAGCTCCTGATCGTCACTGTGTGATGGGCGGACACGACATAAGACCCAACTTCATCCCGCCATACATATGTGTAGGACCAGTGAGGAGGGCTAACCAAGGTGGTGGGGTTCCTCGCCCTGTGAAGGATTAAATGTCATTGTGATTGCTATGAGCAAAGTTTTATCATCACCATACGTGTGAGTACTAATAAAAATAAAATCGATCTTGTGGTTTTTTTTTTTTTGTTTTTTTTTTCTTTGACGGATGAGAATAGTGATCTTTTAAGAAGTGGAGCAGATACAAACCCACTTTTATAGTTTCTATTTTAAAACTGAACTCCAGGCAGATATAAGTCCTTTATAAGGGTGTCATTGGAGCCATAGACGTTCATTGTGAGGGTGTCATTGGAGACCTTGAGGTCTGTTATGAGGGTGGCATTGGAGCAACAGAAGTCCATTATGAGCGTGTCATTGGAGTCATTGAAGTTTATTATGATGGTGGCATTGGAGCAAAATAATCCCATTACAAGCTGGTCATTGGAGCCCTAGAAGCCCATTATGAAGGTGTAATTGGATCCCTTGAGGTCCACTATTAGGGTGTCATTGGAGCTATAGAAGTCCATTATGAGGGAGTCATTGAAGTTTATTACGATGGTGGCATTTGAGCAAAATAATCCCATTACAAGCTGGTCATTGGAGCCATAGAAGCCCATTATGAGA
The DNA here is from genome assembly GCF_062004578.1 of Staurois parvus. NCBI lineage: Eukaryota > Metazoa > Chordata > Amphibia > Anura > Ranidae > Staurois > Staurois parvus. Next base: position 274,600 of record NW_028320070.1, on the reverse strand, counting down.
GTGTCATTGGATCCCTTGAGGTCCACTATTAGGGTGTCATTGGAGCTATAGAAGTCCATTATGAGGGAGTCATTGACGTTTATTACGATGGTGGCATTGGAGCAAAATAATCCCATTACAAGCTGGTCATTGGAGCCCTAGAAGCCCATTATGAGGGTGTAATTAGATCCCTTGAGGTCCACTATTAGGGTGTCATTGGAGCTATAGAAGTCCATTGTGAGGGTGTCTTTTCAGCCAAGTTTTCTACGAGGGTGGCATTGAAGCAAAAGCAGCCCATTACAAGCTGGTCGTTGGAGTCATAGAAGCCTATTATGAGGGTGTCATTGGAAACCTTGAGGTCATTGGAGCTATAGAAGTCCTTTATGAGGGCATCATTGGAGCAATAGATGTTTGTTATGAGGGTGGTATTGGAGCAATAGAAACCCTTTATGAGCTGGTCATTGGAGCCATAGAAGCCCATTATGAGGGTGTCATTGGAGACCTTGAGGTTCACTATTCGGGTGCCATTGGAGCTATAGAAGCCAATTATGAGGGTGTCATTGGAGCAATAGAAACCCATCATGACCTGGTCATTGAAGCCATAGAAGTTCCACTTTAAATTGTAATGGGGTAGGGTGCAGTTGTTTTCTAGGTGCTTCCAGTCTAGTGATCACAATAATGAATGGTGCAGTCTGGTCAACAGCCGGACATGTACCTAGTGTGAGTACTTACAAGATATTAGGTGACCACCTCTCGTTCCATGTTTTTAGATGTATCTGTGGTCACCATGGTGTCATTAAAGTGTATGTTAACTTTGAAAGGTTGGTTTCTAATTCACTTCGTCCCTCTTTAATCCCTAAGCAATGTCTGCAGTCTGGAAGTGGGCTGTTACAGTCCTAAGATATTCAGTGCTTTTCTCAGCCCAAAGCCGTCCTTTTATAATAATACATATACTAATATTTTTATAGATATAAACACAAGTTAGTTTTTCACTTGTATTCTCTTCAGATACGTGAATTTGTGATCGTCGTTACGCAGACTGCCTTAATGCATCCATTGCTTTGACTTTACATTCATAAAACGTTGAGGTTGGTCCAGTAAAAGACATTGTAAACCGTTATTGGTCACCCATAAACCAGAATATAACCATGTCTACGTCCTTAAAACCAAAGTGAATTTAATTGTATTTTACTTGTTTGTTCATAAATGTAGGAAGCTGTTATCTACAGTATATAGGTAGCAATCTTCCTTTGTTTTTCATGTATATTTGTCTGTTTTTTTATTTTATTACATATATTTGCTAAATATCAGAGAAAGCGTCCATTGTGAGTTTTTGGCCATTGTTTGATGTCACAAGGAAGGATCTTGCCCTGAAAGTAGAGATCCATTTTAAGGGTGTCATTGGATCCATAGAAGTCCATTATAAGGGTGTCATTGGAGCAATATAAGCCCATTATGAAGGGTGTCTTTGGAGCCATGGAAGTCCATTATACGTGTGTCATTGGAGCCATTTACTTCCATTATGAAGGTGTCTTTGAAGCCATGGAAGTCTATTATGAGGGGGTAATTTGAGCCATGGAGGTCCATTATGAGGGTGTCATTTTAGAAATAGAAGCCCTTTATAAGGGTGTCATTGGAGCAATAGAAGCTCATTATAAGGGTGTCATTGGAGCAATAGAAACCATTATAAGGGTGTCATTGGAGCAATAGAAGACCATTATAAGGGTGTCATTGGAGTAATAGAAGACCATTATAAGGGTGTCATTGGAGCAATAGAAGACCATTATAAGGGTGTCATTGGAGCCATGGATGTCCGTTATGTGGGGGTCATTGGAGCCATGGAAGTCCGTTATGTGGGGGTCATTAGAGCCATGGAAGTCCATTATGTGGGGGTCATTAGAGCCATGGAAGTCCATTATGTGGGGGTCATTAGAGCCATGGAAGTCCATTATGTGGGGGTTCTTTTGATCCATGGAAGTCCATTATGAAGAGGTCATTTGGGCCATGGAAGTCCATTATGAAGAGGTCATTTGGGCCATGGAAGTCCATTATGAGGATGTCATTGGAGCAGTGGAAGCCCGTTAGTGGAGGTAATTTGGCCAATAGAAGTTCTGTATGAGGATGTCATTGGAGCAGTAGAAGCCCATTATGAGGATGTCATTGGAGCAGTAGAAGCCCATTATGAGGGTGTCATTTAGGAAATAGAAGCCCTTTATAAGGGTGTCATTGGAGCCATGGAGGTCCATTATAAGGGAGTAATTTGAGCCATGGAGGTCCATTATGTGGTGATCATTGGAGCCATGGAGGTCCATTATGTGGTGATCATTGGAGCCATGGAGGTCCATTATGTGGGGATCATTGGAGCCATGGAGGTCCATTATGTGGGGATCATTGGAGCCATGGAGGTCCATTATGTGGGGATCATTGGGCAATGGAAGTCCATTATGAAGAGGTCATTTGGGCCATGGAAGTCCATTATGAGGATGTCATTGGAGCAGTGGAAGCCCATTAGTAGAGGTAATTTGGGCAATAGAAGTTCTGTCTGAGGATGTCATTGGAGCAATAGAAGTTCATTGAAAGGGTGTCATTGATGCAATCGGAAGTCCATTACGAAGGTTTCATTTAAGCACTCTGGATAAACACTAAAATGCAGATTGTCCATGTCTTCATCTATTAATGCCAAGTCTAGGTTCAATCCAGTGTAGGTCCCTGGACCTGTTGACGTCCATAGGAAGCCTAATAGATGGGAGGGTGAACGTTCTGCCACACGGTCCTAGACCGTTGACATAAAACTGGTAGATGTAGAATTTAATGTAACTCTAGTAACCCCATTGCCCTTTAGTGGATGTTCCATTGAAATCTTTTACAGAGAGAATTTTTTTCCAGTCCTTTGAGCTGTTGAGGGGTATAGAAATGTTTTAAGCCGAGGCTCATGGTAAGTTCTACCTTGGAAATGTTTTAGGCTAGATCAGGATAAGGGCTCATGTATGCACAAAATGGAGGGTGTGTCCACGCCTTTTACTTCACTGTATTTGACAATGCTTAATCATATGACCTTACAATAGAACTGTGACCAGATTATTGACGTTCAAATATTTACGTATTCTTGAGCAGTAAATGGGTTTTCAGACACATCCTCAGTGACCTCTGTAGTTGCCGGCACTGTGGAGCAGTTCATCCTGAAACAAGATTCAGTGAAGACTTACAAGTCTGGTCTCTGCACTCTGCTCTTTCCTCTCACTGTGCGTCCGCTCTGTGTTTATATTACAGATTGGAAAGCTGTCAGACTGCCATCTTCCAGCTGGGAGGGGAGAACAAAACCATCTAACAAGAAAAAACAACATTGAAAATATTTTTTCTCAGAACATTGAGGATGAATCGCTCCATGGTAACTACATTTCAAAATGTCCATAGCCTGGCCACAGTTTTACCCTACAGCAAACCTGTTTTTTGTCCAACAAGATCACTTTAATGCACCCTTACCCAGCAACACGTACCTCCACCCCATGACTGCTCCATTCAGCCGTTGCGAGTGCGAAAAGTAACCGGGACCCTATCAGGTAGAGAGGGGCATGAAACTCCTCTTCCTCCATGTGACAACACTGGCCCTCAGTGATTGGCCTGTCACATGTAGGCAGGTGGGAGAGTCCTCCACCCTGTATCCCTATTTCCTCCTTCCTCGGTCCTGGCGGTGGATCACATGGACAGTAGAGAAGGAGGACGGTCTGGTTAGGATGCTGGAAAAGGGGCATTAAAGAGACCCTTTTGCTTTGCCCTCCACAAATGAGCATATTTGCTTTAAAGCTGAACTCCAGGCATCAAGCGAATGACATATCTGAGATGTATATATGTGACCTGTTGTATCTGCCAAAGAACTTTACAATTCTGTTCGGTCGGCCTTGTGATCCAGACTTCCTTTCAGATAGCACAGCCGTGCCCCGGACCACCAAACAGACACTGCAGTCAAAATATAAATCAATAATAAGTTTGAGAGGAAGACGGCCACGGCTTGAAAATGTTGTCGCCTGGCTGCCTTGATGTTTTATGCAATATTTTATAAATGACTATTTAGGCCAGTGGATCAGAGTAACCAGAATTTTCAGAGGGTCAGCATAAGTAGCTGCCATGTTACTTTACAGGACCCAGCCCGCAGGCTGTGATTGGACATTGTAGGAGCAGCACACTGATCACGCTGGGCTCTCCTCTCAGCGTGTTCACAGAGCTGGACTTGACCACAAAGTGCAAACTAACAGCCCTGATTGGCTCAGAGTACGCCCCGCCCTTCCCTGCAGAGCATTGCTGGATTCTGATATCAGGATCTATTCAGGTACTTATTCTAGCTGTAGGTATAATTTAACCCCTTCCCGTCTGGCCGCTGTATATAAACGGCCGGACGGTGGCAGTCCAGGGGTGGGTTGCCGTTCATAAATGGCGCCCGCCATATTGGATTGTGAATGCTCCCTGGGAGCGTGCGGCACTGCAATCCGGTGCCCGCTGTGTCCTCTATTTATAAACGGCCTCCCTGTCCCTTGCTTGTGCGCTCTCCCTGGGAGCACGCAGCACCGCGATACGGTGCCCGCTGTGTCTGGAGGACACATCGGAACACCAATCACTGTACGGGACCTCTGTGTGAGGTCCCAATCATGTGATCACTGACTGGCCAATCAGTGATCACATGAAAAGTAGTAAGCAAGATGTCACTTCTGACATCATTGCTTACTACATGTGAAATCTGTGAATGATCTCAGAGATCACGTGGTACAGGGCTATTCACAACAGTCTTGTACCATGTGACCAATCACAGCTCTCACAGTATTTCTCAATGGCTGCAGGAATGCAGCCAGAGAGGAGAAATGATTGCTTTTACAGCCTTTATGGGTGTAAAAGCAATCGGTGTAAAAAAAAAAATCTTCATCACCCCCCACAAGTAGTACAGTGTCACTATGGTGATACTGCACTGCTAGGGTGACGGTATGTAAAAAAAACAAAAAAAAAAAACATAATTAACATAAAAAAATAAAAATGTAAAAAGCATTTTTTGAAAAATTATAATTTTTGGTTATAAACTAATTTGGGTTATTTTTTTTTTACTAAAAAGATAACTGGATACATTTTGGCCAAGATTTATGAAGAAAGATTATTTATTTGCAAAATTTTATAAGAAAAACACTTTTTTCAAAAATTTTGGACTTTCATTTATATAGCAAAAACAAAAATCCCAGCGGTGAATAAATACCACCAAAATAAAGCTTTATCTGTCAAAAAAATGCTACAATATTCATTTGGGTACAGTGTTGCATGACCGCGCAATTGTCATCCAAAGTGTGATAGCGCTGAACGCTGAAAATTGACCTGCACAGGAAGAAGGTGAAAGTGTCCGGACTGGAAGTGGTTAATTTAGGGTTTCTCTTTAACCTCTTCACGCAAATTTGCGGCCTCTCTGTGGCTGGACCTTGACGCTGAGCAGTCGCATATTTGTGTACCATTTATTAAACAAACGTGCTGAGAGCCTGCGCCTTGCATGCTTCCCAGCACGTGTCAGCGTCCCATGGAAAGGTCCCGATCTCTCCTTGTTGCGCTCGGGACCTTTTCCGATCATGTGACAGCCAATCACGGCGGTCACATAATCTTAAACCCCGTTCCTTCGGCGTGAAGGAATTAAATCTGCCTAGAGATCACTTTTAAAATGACCGTCAGGTAAAAAAACCAAAAAAACACTTCCCTGTAAAAGAAAGGAATACATTCTTCTCCAGAAGTGGTTCCATTGAGGAGAAATCCTCCTCTGAAGTCTAAGAAACCAACAGTTTTGGGATCGTTGATCTTCTGGTCTGCCCTCTGCTCTCCGTGGTTCCTCTCATCTACCTCCAGGTCCCTGTTGTGTTCTAAAGTGACGTCGGTGGGAGGAACAAGTAATCTCCGTGGGGTTGGGGTGCATTGGACATTCCCGGAGGTGTCAGGTTCTCAACAGACTTCTGAGGAAGCTTCCTCCAATGGTTTGACGTTCATAGACAGACAACGGGAGAAGTATCTTTTCTTTACAGGGAAAGCTTTGTTTTCAAACTAACAGGGTTGCGGCAAAGTCGGGGTTGGCAACCCGTCGGTCAGGTGACTGGTAGATCACGCCCTTGGCTTGGTGACCCGCCATCTGCAGATCCTTGCACTTAGTGGAGGCATATGGAAGCAGTGGGACCGCACTGGCCGTGGAGAGAGCAGCCGGCCCCATCGGCCAATACCTCTTCTACGGTTCCAGCTGGAGTGATATCAGTTGTACTCCTCCTCTCTGTACCTCTGCCTTAGTAAGGATAGAAAGAGGCGGAGTGCAGTTGATATCGCTCCGTCTGGGTGGGAGTGCAGCTGGATCCTTGCCAGCAGCAGCTGCAAGAGACAAAGTGGACTCGTCTCCTGTATTATTCTTGTTCAGGTCAGTATGTTTACACCAGGGGTGCCAAACTGGCGGTCCTCCAGCTGTTGCGGAAAAGTCCCATCATGCCTCTGCCTTTGGGAGTCATGCTTGTAACTGTCAATCTTGCAATGCCTCATGGGACTTGTAATTTGGCAACAGCTTGAGGGCCGCCAGTTTGACACCCGTGCCTTACACAAAACAATTGTAGGGGACTCAGGGCAGTAAGGTCTCTAAGTTTGAAGGGGCGGTAAAACACCATAGTTGAGCTATGTTCTACCGCATTTCTCCACATGTCACAGCCACAGTAGGGATTATACACCCCGTCACGCTTGGTGGGTGTAGCGTTTGACAAGCGTGACCAATTCAAGTGCTTACATTGACCAAAGGGTTAAAGCAGGCAGTGAGGCGGTATATTGCCTCCTCACCACCTGCTTTAACCCTTTGGACCACACACTAGCATGCAGCAACCACGTGCATTGCACACGGTTGTGGGGCGCTTACACAGAGGCCCCATTCACTTGACTGGGCCACAATCACCCACCGAGAGTGACTGGGTATAATTCCTGCTGAAAAGCAGCATTTCTGCAGTATATCCTGGACATTCAGGCCTAAACTGCTGAGGAGATCTTAAATCACCGATTAGCTTGAGATTATTCCCTTGTCAGCAAATGTTTCATTTGTAGCCTATTGAAATTTATTGGCATTGAAAGTGAAAGAAAAGCCGATGGGTAAATCCCAAGCTACTAAGCAATTAAACATCTCCTGTGTAGTTATGCAGTGTGGTGCATGTGGATTGGGAACACCCACAACACAACTGTGAATACTGAAGATGTGCTGCTCGTTTCATGATCCCTACAAGAATAGAATCCTTGGCCTGTATGATCGAATATTCCCAACACATACAGTCAGGTCCATAAATATTGGGACATAAACACAATTCTAACATTTTTGGCTCTATACACCACAATGGATTTGAAATGAAACCAACAAGATGTACTTTAACTGCAGACTGTCAGCTTTAATTTGAGGGTATTTACATCCAAATCAGGTGAACGGTGTAGGAATTACAACAATTTGCATATGTGCCTCCCACTTGTTAAGGGACCAAAAGTAATGGGACAGAATAATAATCATAAATCAAACTTTCACTTTTTAATACTTGGTTGCAAATCCTTTGCAGTCAATGACAGCCGGAAGTGTGGAACGCATAGACATCAGCAGACGCTGGGTGTCATCCCTGGTGATGCTCTGCCAGGCCTCTACTGCAACTGTCTTCAGTTCCTGCTTGTTCTTGGGGCATTTTCCCTTCAGTTTTGTCTTCAGCAAGTGAAATGCTCAATCGGATTCAGGTCAGGTGATGGACTTGGCCATTGCAGAACATTCCACTTCTTTGGTTGCTTTTGCAGTCTGCTTTGGGTCATTGTCCATCTGCACTGTGAAGCGTCCAATGAGTTGTGAAGCATTTGGCTGAATATGAGCCGATAATATTCCCGAAACACTTCACAATTCATCCGGCTGCTTCTGTCAGCAGTCACATCATCAATAAATACAAGAGAAGCAGTTCCATTGGCAGCCATACATGCCCACGCCATGACACTACCACCACCATGATCACTGATGAGGTGGTATTCTTAGGACCATGAGCAGTTCCTTCTCCATCCTCTTCTCTTCCCATCACTCTGGTACAAGTTGATGTCGGTCTCATCTGTCCATAGGATGTTGTTCCAGAACTGTGAAGGCTTTTTTACATGTCGTTTGGCAAACTCTAATCTGGCCTTCCTGTTTTTGAGGCTCACCAATGGTTTCCATCTTGTGGTGAACCCTCTGTATTCACTCTGGTGAAGTCTTCTCTTGATTGGTGACTTTGACACACATACACCTACCTCCTGGAGGGTGTTCTTGATCTGGCCAACTGTTGTGAAGGGTGTTTTCTTCACCAGGGAAAGAATTCTTCGCTCATCCACCACAGTTGTTTTCCGTGGTCTTCCGGGTCTTTTGGTGTTGCTGAGCTCACCGGTGCGTTCCTTCTTTTTAAGAATGTTCCAAATAGGTGTTTTGGCCACACCTAATGTTTTTGCTATCTCTCTGATGGGTTTGTTTTGTTTTTTCAGCCTAATGATGGCTTCACTGATAGTGACAGCTCTTTGGATCTCATCTTGAGAGTTGACAGCAACAGATTCCAAATGCAAATAGCACACTTGAAATGAACTCTGGACCTTTTATCTGCTCATTGTAATTGGGATAATGAGGGAATAACACACACCTGGCCATGGAACAGCTGAGAAGCCAATTGTCCCATTACTTTTGGCCCCTTAACAAGTGGGAGGCACATATGCAAACTGTTGTAATTCCTACACCGTTCACCTGATTCGGATGTAAATACCCTCAAATTAAAGCTGACAGTCTGCAGTTAAAGCACATCTTGTTTGTTTCATTTCAAATCCATTCTGGTGGTGTATAGAGCCAAAAATGTTACAATTGTGTCCATGTCCGAATATTTATGGACCTGACTGTACGTTCCTGGAATTAGCTGTTAGGTGTCAGTGGGTGCTGCAGTGACCATCAGCTGGAAACCGTAGACATTCAAAGCTGAAGATATGTCACCAGCACACCAGAGATTCCCCAAACGGTTTCCAAAGCTTCAGTGGCCACGCTAACGAAAGGCAACATTTGAAGCTATGCAGGACCCCTTTCCTTTCCTGATGTTAAAAAAGGTCCTGCATGGCTCCAAAACGTTGCCTTTGTTAAATATGCTGTGACCACCAAATAAAGCTTTGGACCCATTTAGAGAATCCTTGGCGTGCCGGTGACATCTTCAGCCTTGGCCTTTATGAACTGCACCAAACGGAAGCTGATGGGTCTTGAATGTTCCATCTAAGACCTGCTACATGAATTTTGAAACTGCAATAGAAGTTTTGTTTTGTGCTTTTGGCTTTTGTGGAATCTGGTACCAAAATGCCCCTTCTTGTTTCATTTCACAAGAGGCGCAACCTTAGGATGGCCTGTGCACCCCGCAAGAGAAAGGAGAAGTTTTCTCCTTTGGAGCTGGAGATTTTGGTGGCCGAAGTTACCAAGAACCACTCGAAACTCTACGGAAGCGAGAGGGTCAACCTTAGCCAGCCGGCAAGAGAGAGGATCTGGTTGGAGATCGCCAAGAAAATCAATTCCGTGGCAAGGTCTCCGAGAACCACCAGAGATCTGAGGAGGAGATGGGACGATATGAAAAGACGGACTAAGGAGAAGCTGGCTATTATAAAGAGATCTGTTGTATCTGGAGGCTTAAGTAGGAGCCCATCGGGAATGCATAACGATACGAACAGTGATGTTTATCCTGGATATGGCAACGATGATGACGAAGATGACCATGATGACGTTGATGTGGAAATTGATGCACCTCACATAGCTCTGGAGCTTCAGTCAGGTAATACAGGCAGAAGGGGGTGGCAGTCATTTGGCTTGGAAGTGGTAGCAATGGTCCGGTTGGTACTGTAGTTGGCATGGCATTAACTGTAGTTTCGGGCTTAAGTGGGTACAATTCTAATTTGCTCTCGAGTGTAGTTGGTGCTGAAATGATTTATGCCCTTTGAGTTCTGATTCATAGCTCAAGCTACTATCGCTTAAATAATTACCAAACAAAACCTCTATGAGATTTGGACAAATAAGTGTTTTACATTTCTATCTCTGGCTACTGCTTTTTTTTTTTTCTTTCTTTTTGAAGTCAGTAATTTTATTTTTTTTATTTTTTTTTTATTTATTGTTTTAATTCCCACAGATGAAGAGGAAAATGGCCCAGGTTGCACGTGGGTGCCTCTTAAAACTATAGAAATGGTCACCACCGAGCCAGACCTGTCTGACCACCCGGTGATTATTCAGACTTCAGCATCATCTCCGTCACCTCCTTCCTCCCCTCAAATGCAGGCGAAATCCACCTACATGAGAAGGCTTTCTCAGACGCCTCCGCACCCGCGCCGAAAGCACGAAGTCTCCGAGTTTGAGAAGCAGCTCATGGAGAGTCAGATCCAGCAGAACACCCTTTTGTCTTCTTGGTACCAACAACAAACTTCTTTAATGGTGCAGCAGAACCTCATCTTAGAAAACCTCGTGGAACAAAGTAGACGATTAGCGGATAATGTTGAGATTTTAAATCGGACCTTGGAGAGGATGGTGGACACTAACCATTCTCGCAGGGGAGCTGGTCATTTTGTAAAGGATCGAGCGCCAGGTTCATCAACCAGGTCTTCCTCTCGAGCATCGGGGGGTGGTGAACCAGGGGGACAGTCTGGAAATGAAACTTATTCTGGCATGATTCTAAAAGTCGAGGAGGAACTGTAAGGTCTTCTGTACCGAACTCTTGGGGGAAAAAAAAAAAAATACCCTCCTCCTAGAACAGCTTTTTGTATTCACGAAAAATTCTATGAACATTTTTTTTTTTTTTTTTTTTTTTTTTTCAGTAGGTCATTAGAAGAGAAATACTTCCCTTATACAATGCATATATAGAGCCATTTTTGTAGGTTGTGAGATATACTGTGCATATTTTCTATTTGGATTTATTGGTTTGTGAGGAAATATTTTGTACGTGTTCTTTTTACTCCGAGATAATATTTTTCGTAACAAAAGTAAAAAAAAAAAAGAAAAAAATTTCTTAAAAAAAAAAAAAATTAAAATCCTATTTATCGTGCAGGGATAGGTAAGCCTCTCAGGCTGGATTGAATGCAAAATCCTGTATGCTTAGCTTATGAAAACATTTTGCTGGATCTATACTCACTAGCAGCATTACAGGACTAATCGAAGTCCCCAGCCCCCCCCCCCCCCCCCATGTGTGCAATTTCAGGTTTACAGATAAATCAAGTCCGTTTACAGTCTAAAAGAACAAAAACCCAAAGATTATTTCCTTGAAAGTTTTTTTTTTTAATTTTATTTTTCATGCAAAGCATTTCTGCTTTGGAATGGCACCTCCTTACAAGTACCTGTGTAGGGTGTCACTACTAGTCTGGGCAAATCTGATGATAGGAAAAAAAAATGTATTCTGTACATCTCTGCAATATAGATACGCTATCAAGTTTTTTGTTTTTTTAAGAACCCACAGGAGATACAATATCGATAGGCAGGCAAAGAACAGGTCATATCTAAAGAACTATCCACATAGGACTTCTCCACTATCAGCTCCACACCAACAATTAGGCTGAAGAGTGCGGTATGTGTACAATAGCTCTGTGCCCTCCACATTGCAGCCTGGGGGGGCCCAGCTGTGGTCTCTTTCTTGCTTTTATCTGGCCCTTGGGGTACTATTTCATCCACTGATACCAACAATATGGCTTAATTACCCCCACTGACACCACTGAAGGGACACAATTTCTCCCAATAACACCAACAATGGGGTCCAATGACTGACCACACTTTCTCCCAAAAACACCAACAATGGGGCCTACCAACAGCAATGACGGGACACAATTTCTCGAAACAACACCAACAATGTGGCACAATTTCTCCCAGTGACACCTACAGTTGGGTCCAATAACAGCAATGATGGGACACAATTTCTCCCAATAACACCAACAATGGGGCCCAATGACAGCAATGATGGGACACACTTTCTCCCAATAACACCCACAATGGGGTCCAATGACAGCAATGATGTGACACACTTTCTCCCAATAACACCAACAATGGGGCCCAACGACATCATTGGCGGGACACACTTTCTCCCAATAACACCAACAATGGGGCCCAACGACAGCAATGGCGGGACACACTTTCTCCCAATAACACCAACAATGGGGCCCAACGACCGCAATGGCGGGACACACTTTCTCCCAATAACACCAACAATGGGGCCCAACGACCGCAATGGCGGGACACACTTTCTCCCAATTACACCAACAATGGGGCCCAACGACATCAATGGCGGGACACACTTTCTCCCAATAACACCAACAATGGGGCCCAACGACATCAATGGCGGGACACAATTTCTCCCAACAACACCAACAATGTGGCACAATTTCTCCCAGTGACATCCGCATTGGGGTCCAATAACAGCAATGATGGGACACAATTTCTCCCAGTAACACCAACAATGGGGCTCAATGACAGCAAGGATGACACAATTTCTTCCAATAACACTGTAACGGAACCGACCCCAGACTGCACTTCGGTATTTCCGTTAGACTACCGCTTCCCCGTCTGAACACCGACAACAGATACCACAGCAGACCATACAAGACTAGACGACACCAATCTTGAAGTAATGCAGAAAGTAGACTAATTTATTTTAACACAGATACAAGATATATACACTCAGGGGACAGTTCCCCCTCCCTGCATAATGACACAGGGCGGGACAATCTACATTTAGTAACAAGAGACACACCAGCAGACAGTCCCAGCAGCAGGGAGGGCTGCTAGAGACACCCCCCTCCAAGCCAATACACAAACACAAAATCCCATAATAGTTTGCTCCCAAGACACACAATAGAACAATGGGATGCAACCATAACACCAAACAATCCACAACCTCCCACCCCACCTATCTTCTACACATGTCTACACAATATTAGGACAGGTCACCCTGTACCCCGAACAGGCACAGGGTGACTTACACGTAAGAGGGATATGGGGAGCTGAGACGAGTTTCCCCACCCCTCCAAAGTGAGCTGGGTTCCATGGGCCCCCACCCAAAGTAACTCCCTGTCAGGGCTCCGGGTATGACCAGAGGTATGTGAACTGACGCAGGGAAACGCAGGCTTCAGATATGTTATAAACAATATAATTTATTAATACTAAGAATACAAAACGCAGTGCAATACTAAAACATAAACACAGTGCAAACGAACCAAACCACCCACAGATAATACATACAATGCAAGCGTAGTCAAGCAGGCCGGGTCAATAACAATCGGGCAGGTAGGTACAGGAGGAGCAGGCAGAGAGTAGTCAGGTCACGAGCCGGGTACAGCAACTAACAGGCAGGTAGGTACAGGGGGTCAGGCAGAGAATGGTCGGGGTCACAAGCCAGGGATCAAACAGGAGAAGTCAGCAGAGGTCAGGATCAAGCAGGGTAGGCAACAAGTCAGTCAGACAGGAACAGGAATGCAGGTAACAAGATACAGGGGCCCAGGAAAATCACACACCAAGGCACAGACTGCAGGTCTGGCTACCCCTTAAATACACCTCCGTAATCAGCTTCAGGTGTTTGGCTGGCTGCAGGGTTGAGTCTCTGATTGCTGAGAGCACCCGCTGGCCAGCCCAGGTACTGCAGCCCACAAGGCAGGTGAGTCCCACCATTACTGGCAAGTCCATTCCTGACACTCCCGTCACAAACACCAACAATGGAGCCCAATGACTGCAATGATGGGACACAATTTCTCCCAACAACACCAACAATGTGGCACAATTTCTCCCAGTGACACCCGCAATGGGGTCCAATAACAGCAATGATGTGGCACAATTTCTCCCAGTGACACCCGCAATGGGGTCCAATAACAGCAATGATGGGACACAATTTCTCCCAATAACACTAACAACGTGGCACGATTTCTCCCAATGACAGCAATGATGGGACATAATTTCTCCAAATGACACCAACAATGGTGCCCAATGACAGCAGCGATGGGACACAGTTCCTCCCACTGAAACCAAACTTGGAGTCAGTGGGTTTTTTTCTCCATTGATGTTGGGCCTTTTCTACTCCTATTAGCCATAGTTCGGCCCCTCATAAAGTCTGAAGGACAGTAAAATGGCCCTTTGTTTAGAAAGTTTGGAGCCCCCTGCAATAGCAGATCCAAGAGTCATACAGAACTACAGGCTTAAGGGAGCGTTACTTGAAGAAGTGCTTGTATACCAAGACCCTCAGGCCTCAAGGAGACAGTCTCTGTATGCACTGATATATATATATATATATATTTGCCCACAGCAGGGCAAAGGAGGGATGGAACTGGGGGTTGGTGGGGGTTCTGTATCGGTATCTAGGGGGCAGCGTAACGAAAAGCAAGGCTCAGAAGCCCTTGGAGGTGTCAGACGAGACTAAACCATATGTCTGTGGGTCCATAATGGCTCGAAAAGTGGGGGAGTACGTGAATTTCATCCAGTAAAATCAGGCTTTGTTGGATCTTTCTTCCCTATGGTTAGCAGAGACTCCATCCAATGGCTCTCATTCATCTTGGTGAACCACAGCCAGATAGAAGGTTCCAGCACAAAGGTACGCAGGCCTTCGACGCGCTCAATAAATGTGAGCATTTTGTATATTTTCAGTCACTTAGGTGTTACATTTAAAGGCTTCCATAGGCAGCTCTATATATGTCAGTTTAAGGATCCAATGGCGGACCTGGGCCCAAAAGACGGTCAGCCTAGGGCAGGACCTGAAGACTTGAAACTCTTTCCAATCTTTTATTCCAGGGGACGGAAAAATTGGGTCGATCGCAGTCTGCCCTCAGGTGATGGGTGGATCGCGACCAAGCTTCCCTACCCTTCTTATCTGCTCTGGGGCATTCAAATCTACAGAATAAATCAGAACAGGGAAGGGTGCTGACTCCTCCCCCCATGTGTCGTCACTGGGATTTCAATTGGAGGTGGGTGGGGCTTAACTCTCGAGCCAGTGAATGGGGCTCTTTATCAATAAGCATTCAATGCCTTATGTAGTGAGAAGGCATGTCCTGAGGAAACCCATCTGATATGCTGGCCCTCGGTGCACACCAAGCAGGGTGTTCGATTCTGGGCAGGTCTAGTCTAATAATGCCAGGCTCTGGGTTCAAACAGGTACTCCCCCCAACCCCCCACCACCACCATATATACCGTACTGCAGTTCTGGTATAACAAACTTGGTGGCTTGAGTTGAGGCTCTTCTGTAAAACCTACTCATTCCCCTTACTGGGCCAGGGTAAGAAGTCCAGTTCTCACTACGGTTGGCATCTCAATGATTGCTGAAGAGAAGCCTCTGCTGCAGGTAAACACTTTGAAGCTGCAGGCTCACAGATAGTCTAACAGGGCCTTCTGCTACCAGTGTTGTCTCTAGGGCCCCCGTATGGGGTGATGGGGTCCATATTAACACAAAATAAATGCCAGCATGCAAAGGAGATTACAAACAACATGGCCCAATAGCCAGAACTTGGTCCTGTATCCTCCACTACGCTTACTTTGTAACTATGCCTTGCTGAGTTATCTCCTTAACCCCTTTGCGCTGGCGCCTCCTGGCCCTTTAAGAGTTTCAGGAGGCGGGGCCGGGTTTTAGGGTCATGTGACCGCCGTGAGTCGCTGTCATGGCAATTGCATGACCAGAAAAGGTCCCGATTGCAAGGGGAGATCGGAACCTTTCCGTGAGTCAGGGACATGTGCTGGGAGCGCACAGGGCGCGTGCGCTCTCAGCACATATGTATTTTCAAATGGTAACAAATATGAATTTCTGGAATTCAGCCACTTTGTGCTATATGCATGCATGCTATGGGATACGTCTAATGAGGTGCATTCCTCCTCCTGGAGCTCTCTATTTACTTCTGACACGTTTATCGCACTCTTTGAGGAGACACTCGGGGCTGTGAGAGGAGAAAACCACAGAGTAGCTATGCCTGCCCCTCCTCTCTGCTGCCCATTTACAGAAGCCTTTGTATTTTGTAAATGAGCTCATATAATACAAAGGCTTTCTGTGATTCGGCAAGACGAGGGAAGGGGCGGGCATAGCAGCTACTTCGACTCTGCACTTGAGCTGACACTGCTTGAGTGTTAGAGCTCCCGGAAGTTATCTTCAGATGTAAAGTAAAGAGATTAAGTCCTCAGGGTTGCAGGCACCTTAACTCGTAGTAGTCCCACATATTTTTTTTACAAAGTAGCTGAGTTCAGCATTTAAAAAAAAAAAAATGGGCTGCTCCAGGGTGATCTCTGAACTCTTCCATGTTTGGGCAGCTCTCCAGGGTTTCCTACCACTGTTCATGTAAAAATGGTGCAAGTAAAACGGGGCGTACTCAGGCACTTCTTGGGAATTTAGTGCAGCAGAGGGAGGATTTGTCAGCAGGAGGTCTACAGGACGTCCGGAGCTCACTACAGGAAGCTGGGGGCTCACTATAGGAAGCTAGGAGCTCACGACTGGAAGTCGGGAGCTCACTACAGGAAGCTGGGAGCTCACTACGGGAGGTCGGGGGCTCACTACAGGAAGTCAGGAGCTCACTACCGGAAGCTGGGAGCTCACTATGGGAGGTCGGGGGCTCACTACTGGAAGTTGGGGACTCACTACCGGAACCTGGGAGCTCACTACGGGAGGTCGGGGCTCACTACTGGAAGTTGGCGACTCACTACCGGAATCTGGGAGCTCACTACGGGAGGTTGGGGGCTCACTACCGGAAGCTGGGAGCTCACTTCGGGAGGTCGGGGCTCACTACTGGAAGTTGGCGACTCACTACCGGAATCTGGGAGCTCACTATGGGAGGCCTGGGGCTCACTACAGGAAGCTAGGAGCTCACTACGGGAGGTAGGGGGCTAACTACAGGAAGTCGGGAGCTCACTACGGGAGGGCGGGGGCTCACTACCGGAAGCTGGGAGCTCACTACGGGAGGTTGGGGCTCACTAACGGAAGCTGGGAGGTCTGGGGCTCACTACAGGAAGTTGGGAGCTCACTACAGGAAGTCGGGAGCTCACTATGGGAGGTTGGGGGCTCAGTAAAGGAAGTCGGGGGCTCACTGGATTTCTGTCAGGTCAACCGATCTATTTTTCTGGAAGGAAAAAACATGGTGTGATGAGCTTGTATTGCAGAGATGTACTGAATGGTTTTCTTTTGTTGCCCAGAGATGCCCGTCGGTCACTAAATTTGCCGATGCCTTACAGTGAAACTTCCAGGAAAAATGATAAGCGAAGACACTGGATATGGATTTTGGGTAAATCCAAAAATCTGTCGTTCTGTTAGAGATGCTCTTCACTGGGACACCCTTTAAGGAAAAAAAAAAAAAGTAGACTCAGAACTGAGAATCCACATCTAGACAGTCTAATGAGCACGCCGAAGGTTCAAGAGTCCAAAACCTCCAACGCAGACTCCCCCTTCTTCAGGCCTCGTAAGCTGTAGGACTCTAGGTGGCACAATCACGATTTGCTGAAACAGAATCCAGGAGTCCTGTGATTGCGTCATCTACCAGAGTCCTGAAGGAGGAGTTTGTTGGGCCCCCGTCCCAAAATGCGTTCTGTTGGGGGCCCCCCGAAACGCGTTGGTTGTTTTATGTTCTCCAGTTGTGAACTATTGCTGTAATGAAAAGATTTTAGAATGGTGGACCTTTTGTTCGGCGATTCCGCGAGGAAAGACGATGACGTGCTGAACTCTGCAGCTTACCACCCTAAATTCTAGCCTCTTGTAGATCGAGTTTCTGCTTTTTTGTTGTTGTTTTTTGGTCTGTTTGTTTGCTTTTTTTCTCAATCCAAAAAGATGCATTTGGAGAAGTCAAATGATCTCTTGATGTTAAAGGCCAGCTATCCATTGACAGGAAAAAAGAAACATTTATTACTTCAGGTGGATACTGTACATTTTTTAATGTTTTAACAATTGCCGCAGACATGGGACCCATTCACACTTTTGCATTGCGCGCTGCGGTGTCGTTCAGTCTCAGAAGCTCCCCTGTGCACAAAGCACGCAGGACACCTTACCGCCCGACCTTCAATTGTGGTGCCCGCGTTGCAAAAAATTGTTTTTGCTTTAAAAGCTTTGATGGGTCGCCAACCCCAATTCATTCGAATGGACCGCCATAACGAATCCTCAATACCGAGTGACTGCAATGCACCGATGTGAATGGGCCCCGATTGTACTTGGTAACACCGTTCTTCCATGGGGTACTGCACAGGAAGTACCAACGCCTGTAGGAAATGGCTGAATGAGATGAAAATTTGTCCCAGAAAGTGTTGTTACTGACACCCAACTATTCACCAACAAAAATCTTCCCGATTCCCCTCGTAGTATCAGATTTTATCCATGGATTTACCCGTAAAAGCCTCCCTTGTATAGACAACAGCTACCAGGTGCCACCATATTGGATGTAATGTCACCAGACTCAGAGCTGCCGCTCAGGTGTCACCCTGTGGCAGAGGTCTCCAAACTTCCTAATCAAAGGGCCTGTTTACTGCCCTTTACAAGGGCCAAACTGTAACCAGCGGGAGTGTCAGTGGGAGGAGAAAGGCCCCATCACTGGTGTCAGTGGGAGGAATAGTACCCCATCACTTGTGTCAGTGGGAGGAATAGTACCCCATCACTGGTGTCAGTGGGAGGAATAGTACCCCATCATTGGTGTCAGTGGGAGGAGAAAGGCCCCATCACTGGTGTCAGTGGGAGGAATAGTACCCCATCACTGGTGTCAGTGGGAGGAATAGTACCCCATCACTGGTGTCAGTGGGAGGAATAGTACCCCATCACTGGTGTCAGTGGGAGGAATAGTACCCCATCATTGGTGTCAGTGGGAGGAATAGTACCCCATCACTGGTGTCAGTGGGAGGAATAGTACCCCATCACTGGTGTCAGTGGGAGGAATAGTGCCCAATAATCAGTGTCAGTGGGAGGAATAGTATTCCAAGGGCCAGATAAAGGCAAGTAAGGGGCCACATCCAGTTTGCAGACCACTGCCCTATAGTATTCCCTGGTGGCAGTGGGAGTCACTAATTCCTCAGGCTTGGTGGCCAGTGGGTGTAAAACCATTACATAGTGCCCAGTAGGAGGAGGAATAATGTCCCATCATTGGTGTCAATGAGAGGGAATAGTGTCCCATCGTTGGTGTCAGTGGGAGGAATAGTGCCCCATCATTGGTGTCATTGAAAGGTATAGGGCCTTATCCTTGGTGCCAGTGGGATGAATAGTGCCCTGTCATTGGTGCCATTGGGAGGAATAGTGCCCCATCCTTGGTGTCATTGAACGGTATAGGGCCCCATCATTGGTGTCAGTGGGAGGAATGGTGCCCCATCATTGGTGTCAGTGGGAGGAATAGTGCCCCATCATTGGTGTCAGTGGGAGGAATAGTGCCTCATCATTGGTGTCAGTGGGAGGAATAGTGCCCCGTCGTTGGTGTCAGTGGGATGAATAGTGCCCCGTCGTTGGTGTCAGTGGGAGGAACAGTGCCCCGTCGTTGGTGTCAGTGGGAGGAACAGTGCCCCGTCGTTGGTGTTAGTGGAGGAACAGTGCCCCGTCGTTGGTGTCAGTGGGAGGAACAGTGCCCCGTCGTTGGTGTCAGTGGGAGGAACAGTGCCCCGTCGTCGGTGTCAGTGGGAGGAACAGTGCCCCGTCGTCGGTGTCAGTGGGAGGAACAGTGCCCCGTCGTCGGTGTCAGTGGAGGAATAGTGCCCCGTCGTCGGTGTCAGTGGAGGAATAGTGCCCTATCATTGGTGTCAGTGGAAGGAATAGTATTCCAAGGGCCAGATAAAGGCAAGTAAGGGGCCACATGCGGTTTGCAGACCATTGCCCTGTAGTATTCCCCCTTGCTTCTTCCCTGGCTGCTACTCAAAAGGTTATGTAGGGAGCGGTGGAGGAGCTGGAGCAGCACAGACAGTAATTAGATGTTCCTGGAGGAGAGGGGTGTGACATACAAGGAGTGAGGGGGCTTTTCTAGGGAATTGACAGTCAAATGTTCTATCAAATTCCATGGCAGAGAATAAACAAGACATAAAAGTGCTGCCAGTATTTCAGATTCTTCCCTCGTTCACCTTTTGTATTTCTTCATTTGGTGAAAGTTTCTTTTTAATTGTAGCGAATTCTTTAAATACTTTTATGTTGCCGTTTTCTATGGTGTTTAGATTTATTTGACCTTAAAAGGTTCCACCTCTAACTGCACTACCCTCTAACGTCCAGGAGGGGGCGCGGTCCCCGCGGACGCACAGCCAGTGTGGTGTACTTCATTACAATTGGTTTTTCTCGGCATTTTCTTTGTTTTTTTTCTCCTTTTATCACGACTTCTATTATTGTGTCATTACTACTGTTGTTGTTTTTGCTATTTTCTGATACAGAATATTTAGAATTTTCCTAACAGTTACTTTTTCCTTCTTTCCTGCATGTCAGTAACAAACGTTTCGGGGGCGGGATTTCAGTCATTGATGGCAAAAGCGATAATGTTGCCCATAAAGGGGATCTTTGAGTATCTTTGAGAGTCTGCATGAGTCGGTTCCTGCCGCGTCGCCATATACACAGCACCGGAATTATCGTTTTCTTTGTAACAAACAAAAATTCTAAGTTTTCATTAAAAATCAGTCCTTGAGCTTTCATCGGTGACTTTGTTTAGGCTAAGATGATGTCCTCAGTCTGCTGCGGGCAGGAAGATGTGTTTCCTCAGTCTCTCCTCCCCCAATGACTTTACCTAGGCTGAGATAATATCTATCATCTACTGCGGGCAGGAAGATGTGTTTCCTCAGTCTCCCCTCCCCCCCCACTAACTTTGCCTAGGCTGAGATAATGTCCATCATCTACTGCAGGCAGGAAGATGTGTTTCCTCAGTCTCCCCTCCCCTCCCCCACTAACTTTGCCTAGGCTGAGATAATGTCTTCAGTCTGCTGCGGGCAGGAAGATGTGTTTCCTCCGTCTCTCCTCCCCCAATGACTTTACCTAGGCTGAGATAATATCCATCATCTACTGCAGGCAGAAAGATGTGTTTCCTCAGTCTCCCCTTCCCCACTAACTTTGCCTAGGCTGAGATAATGTCTTCAGTCTGCTGCGGGCAGTAAGAAACTTTCCTCAGTCTCCCCTCCCCCCAGTGAGTTTGCCTAGACTGAGATGATGTCTGCAGTTTGCTGCAGGCAGGACAATGTATTTTCTCAGTCCCCCTACCCCTCACAATGAGTTCACCTAGGCGGAGATAATGTTTTCAGTCTGCTGCAAGCAGGAGGAAACTTTCCTCAGTCTCCACTCCCCCAGTGACTTCGCCTAGACTGAGATGTCCTCAGTTTGCTGCACGCAGGAAGATGTATTTCTTTAGTCCCCCCTACAATGAGTTTGCCTAGGCTGAAATGTCTTCAGTCCACTGCAGGCAGGAGGAAACATTTCCTCAGTCTCCCCTCCTCCAATGAATTTGCCTAGGCTGTGTTAATGTTCTCAGTCTGCTGCAGGCAGAAAGATGTATTTCTTCATCCCCCCCCCCCCCCCACACACACACACACACACACAATTGACTGCCTAGGCTGAGATAATGTCAATCTGCTGCAGGCAGGGAGGAAGCTTTCCTCAGTCTCCTCTCCCCTCAGTGACTTTGCCTAGGGTGAGGTGATGACATCAGTCTGCTGCAGGCAGGAAGAGGCATTACTTCAGTCTCCCTCTCCCCCATTGATCAGGACGTAGATGGTGACCCTGAATGTTAGGATGGTCACCCGTGTTTAGCAACTGATGCCTTTTTCTTTCTCAGAGCATCTTCTCATGACATTTAAGGAGCATTTGAACCCTTGGGTCCCTTTGCTGCACTACTACCATGCAGTGCAGAGCCCCGGTTGAGAGAATGGCACCTGGGGTGCACTGCGGAAACTCCTTGAAGAAGGAAAGCTCTGGCCCAGCGTTGCTCACATTGGTTGGTTAATTTTGCTATAGCGATAGGTTTGCTCAAGGAGCATTCTGGGCAATGTGTGAGGTCCTCTTAAACACACAAAGCCCCACCCACTGACGCCTCCCCTTTGCCATGCTCCCTAGTTCCTCCGTTGGGGTCTGGAAGCCAAAACCCGGGTAAGCTCCATGTTAGTGCCCAGCCCAAGAACTGCACCATGGGGTGGAAGGAAAGACCACATTTTCCCCCATGCCTGGAAACCCTGGGGTATATCCCAAAGCCTGCATTGGGGGGGGGGGGAGCATGGCAAAGGTGAGTAGTGTTGGTGGGGATATTTTTTTGGGGGGAGGGGCAATATTAAACATTTATTTTGAAGGCGCCACTAGCTTTTAGCTCTTCAGCTTGGTGTGGGATAGGTTTTTCCCGTTGATCAGAATGAAATTTGCTGACTTTTCCATTTCTAACCCAAATAAAGCCCATCCTTCCATGCCGATCAGTTTTTCATCCATCAATCCACGACTTTCATCGTTTCCCGACTCTTACGATCTTCAGATCCATAAAGTCAAATTCTTAAAATGAGCCATCTTCTGCCCGGCACAGCAAATCAGGGAGGAGCTTGATGTCTCTGTGAGCGTCATTGTGTCGGTATTGAATTCCAACTTCCCAAAGTCTCAGGTCTTCCCATCTTCTTGCACAAATTGTCCTATAACTGCTGGGTTGGTCTGCTGAGCAGCCAATGGGAACGCTGCTACTGAGGAATCCTACAAATTCACACCGATATCCCCAACAAACGTCTTCTTTCAGGTCTAGATGGAGTATGTAGAGCTCGTTCACTCACTGAATTCTTATATTTCTTAGGGACCCCATTACCGATATCTCCTAGTCGTAGTTCTTGCCCCTCTCACCGTCCAGCTCAGATGTTTGGGTGTCCTCACTGTAGCATTCTCCATAATAGAAAATAAATCGGGCAGCTGTGCAATTCTCGGACATCAAGTGGAAAGGTTTATGCTCTGGAGTCCCAGAAAGTGTAACTCCACCACACATTGAAAAATGAAATATCAGTTTAGAAAAGACTAAACCAAGAGGAACCATGGCTGGATAAAAGCCTTAAAATTCAGTAAATAAGTAACCCTAGATTAGTGCTTGGGGATCCCCGCTCAGGCTGTTGATGTCCTATAGGATGGATGCTGCTGAAACAGTAAGGATGCAGGCTGGGGGTGGGTTTGTCCAGAGCCAGAGCATGCAGGCGATTTCAATAGTGGTTTTCTGGCTGCCGCATACCTCACCCGGCCATGTAGTAGACAGATGAGAGGCCTCAGCTCAGTCTATCAAGACCACGCCCCCAACATGTTTTGCTTTGCCCGTGGGACCTAATCATGGAGGACCTCCCTGATTAAGCCCCAGGGGCGAAACATGCTGGGGCATGGCCGTGATGGACTAAGCCGAGGCCACTTTTATCTGTCTACTACATAGCCGGTTGAGGTGTGCAGCAGCTGTGAAATCTCCGTTCACATTGACTGCAAGAAGAAAATAGGCTTTAAAACAAAAGCCTCCACTGATCTCTGAAGCAGCAGGCACTGTGGAGTCATTAACCCCCAGTCTTCCAGTTTCGTATCTGCAGCTCAGATCACCCCGCTCTCCCACTAGTGACTTGGCAGCCTTCCAGCCCTTTATTCTGCAGGGTAGGTGAAGAGAGAGAGGAGTTCTGTGACTGGAGTTGAGCGACCTTCATGCTTCTCTTGTACAATTTGAGGATGAATTGCTCCACAGTGCCTGCACTACAGAGGTTAGCAAGGGCCTGTTTTTAAGTGTATGTAAATGCTAAGAAAATAGGTCAGTAAAGTGTTGCCTTCAGTGATGCCCTATTAGTTGAACTCCATTTGTCATTAGTGGTCTCATATGCAATTCCACCTCTTCGGCCTATCCCTTCTTCTTGTCCATGGTCCGTTAGCAGGCCTGGTGCTGGGGGGGGGGCCCTCATACAGAGTACTACGTTCTTGTGTGTCCCAAAACAATGAACATAGTATCGCACAAATGCCCCACAAACCAGTGTCAGATCAGCATCAGCGATGGACTACTGCAAGATGAACAGGATCAACTTGTCAGGCTCTAGTAGACTTCAAGAAAATGGTGACCGTCTGCACGCGGACACAGACTCCCTGTTGTATTAATATGAATAGGTTGCGTAAAAGATGGCTTCGTCTCCTGTTCTCCAGCTGTAGAGGACTCTACGATTCAGACCTGAAAATGGCGAAACGTGTCCGAGGAGTTCTCTACAGGTGGAGAACAGGAGGTGAAGCCATCTTTTACTCATTCATATTTATGTAACAGGGAGTTGGTGTCTGTCTGACGGTCACCATTTTCTTGAAGTCTACTAGAGCCTGTTAAGTTGATCCTATTCATCTTGCACCAGTTTTTTCACATGCTAGTACGACTGACACGGGTTTGACGGGCATTGGCGTGGTACTATGTTCATTGTTTTGGAACATACAAGATTTGAAGTACTCTGTGTGCGCCTCCCCCCTCCCCACAGCACTGGTCCCGCTAACGGAGTTTTGACAACCATGGATAAGAAGAACGGATAGGCCGTCAGAAAGTAATAAGAGGAGGTTGCATAGGAGAACACCACTGACACATGGGGGTTTATTTACTAAAGCTGGAGAGTCCAAAATCAGACTCCCTTCTGCATAGAAACCAATCAGCTTCTAACCTCAGCTTGTTCAATGAAGCTTTGGCAATGAAACCTGGAAGCTGATTGGTTTCTATGCAGAAGGGAGTCTGATTTTGGACTCTCCAGCTTTAGTAAATAAACCCCATGGAGTTTAACTACCAATAGGGCATCGGTGAAGGCAACACTTAACTTACATTTTTTTTTTTTAGCATTTAAATACACTTAAAATCAGGCCCTTTGCACTAACCTCTGTAGTGCAGGCACTGTGGAGCAATTCATCCTCAACTTGTACAGAAGCTTGTAGAGGTCTCTACGATTAGGACTCGAAAAGAGTGAAACGTGTCTGAAGAGTTCTCTACAGGTGAAGAACAGGAGATGAAGCCATCTTTTACCCATCCTCTTCATATTTATGAAACAGGAAGTTGCATGTGTAGAAGGTCACCATTTGGTTACAATCCGGTGTGTCAACTTCCACCCCCCCGGCACTTGCCTAGGTGTTCACCGTTGGTTGCTGTAAAACAGTCTCCTCTCACTCATGTTCACCTGCCGAAGAACTTGAATAACAACATTGATTTGTGAGCTAAGCGCAAGGCATGTCAAGGAAGGACTCATGCAGGGAGATGCGGTTGTATTGCGGCTGTCATGTGACAGTAATCGCACATTTGCGTCTGGAGCGCAGGCGTTTCTGGAGAAGCGTGCACCGAGGTACGGTTTCAACCAATAAAAGTTCATATTTAATAAAAGCATTTTCTTTCTTCTTCTTTTTTTTTTTTATCTAATGGACCAGCGATCCAACGGTTGGGGAACATGGAATGCAAAAAAAAAAATGAAATTGAAAGTTTTGTTCTACTTTTAAGAATATTTATTGCTCGTTGTGTAAAAATGTTTTAAAGTCTATAAACGAGGCTGTAAGTCCCTTCCAGTCCACAGGTTCCATGAAAGATGTAGCTTTTCCCGTTGTGAAGAGATATATGGAGGAATTCGTAGTCCCTCCCACACTGTGCTATGTAAAGGAACATCAAGGACCCTGTTAAAACATTCTATGGTTTTGTGTGATGTATGGTCAAACATTTGTGGCCATCACACCTTGGATGAACTTGTTCCAAAACAATGGCCAATAATATGGAGTTGGACCCTCTCTTTGTGGCTCTAACATCCTTCTGGGAAGCTTTCCACAAGAACTTGGAGAGGGTGTCTGTGGCAGCATGTGCCCATCTGTGAGGTAAGGTACAGTTATGTTCAAAATATCAGTCAGACATCACTAACTGGATCAATCACTGTTTTTGGTGGAAATGATATTTCTACATGGCACATAATTTCCTAGCAGGTGTAGTAGAGTCATAGAAACCCAACAGACCCGACAGTCATGACATGCATGCTGCTGATTCTGTGTCATTGAATCACTCATTGAAAGGGGCGTGTTCAAAATAATAGCCGTGTGGAGTTCTATTAGTGAGGTCATTCATTCTTTGGTGGCAATGATTGCCCTTATTTAAGGAAGGAAGGCAGCAAATGTTGGACATGGTGGTTACAGTGCATTTCTCTCTGAAATTCTGAGGAAAATGGGTCGTTCCAGACATTGTTCAGAAGAACAGCGTACCTTGAATAAAAAGTTGATTGGAGGGGAAAACATATAAAGAAGTGCAGAAAATGATCGGCTGCTCAGCTAAAATGATGGCAAATGCTTTAAAATGGCAACCAAAACCTGAAAGACGCGGAAGAAAGCGAAAAACTACCATTGGAATGGATACACACAAATGATAGGGTCCAATGACGGAGCAGAATCCCTCCCAGTGACACAAATGATGGGGTCCAATGACAGGACAGAATTCCTCCCAGTGACACAAATGATAAAGTCCAATGATGGGGCAGAATTCCTCCCAGTGACACAAATGATGGGGTCCAATGACAGGACAGAATTCCTCCCAGTGACACAAATGATAAAGTCCAATGATGGGGCAGAATTCCCAGTGACACAAATGATGGGGTCCAATGACGGGACAGAATTCCTCACAATGACACCAAATAATGGGGCAGAATTCCTCCCATTCCACGTCTCCATCCACCTGTCCATCCTTCCATCCACGTCTACATCCATCTATGTCTCCATCCTATCCATGTCTCCATCCATCCATGTCTCCATCCACGTCTCCATCCATCCATCCACGTCTCCATCCATCCACGTCTCCATCCATCCATCCACGTCTCCATCCATCCACGTCTCCATCCTTCCATCCACGTCTCCATCCTTCCATCCACGTATCCATCCATCCATCCATGTCTCCATCCTTCCATCCATGTCTCCATCCATCCACATCTCCATCTTTCCATCCACGTCTCCATCCATCCATCCACGTCTCCATCCATCCATCCATGTCTCCATCCACGTCTTCATGCTATATTTTGCTGACAAATCACATTGAAAAACACCCACCGAAGCATTTCAAGACATGGCCATCTTAAATAAGGGCAGGCAATTCATGTTGCATCAAGTCCAAAAACGCCAGTTTGCTGCGTTTTACCGCATTTTGCTGCATTTTTCAACATTAGAGCATTTTTACAGCTAAAAAAACTTCTCTAGAAACCCCCTAGTGTGCGTGAGGACTTATGATCACCTAGTTGTTTGGCTCCTTGTTAAATCCTTAGTCTTCACGCACGCGGAAAGTTTTTACAGCGGATGTTTTTGGCTTTTGACTGGGTTGTTTTTCTACAGCCAGTAACCCCTCCCCCCCCCCCCCCCCAGCATGTTCTCTTCGGTGTCCACACACACACAGACTGGAGTCAACGATTTTTGGCTGAAAAAAAACCCAGAACTAGCGGGCTTCTAGAGATTTTTAGCTGGAAAACGCTCTAATGCTGAAAAACGCAGTAAATCGTGGTAAACCAGCGTTTTGGGGCTTTTTTTTTTACTTTTTTAAAAAGAAACAAAA
The DNA here is from genome assembly GCF_062004578.1 of Staurois parvus. Taxonomy (NCBI): domain Eukaryota; kingdom Metazoa; phylum Chordata; class Amphibia; order Anura; family Ranidae; genus Staurois; species Staurois parvus. The sequence goes on along the minus strand of NW_028320070.1, from coordinate 247,147 downwards.
GCAAACATGAAAAACGCTAATACATAAAATGCTAAAAAAAAACTGAAAAACTCAGTTTTTCAACATGACTTTACACAGCTAACGTTACCAGCGTTATCAAAACGCCCCCCCAGTGTGCATGAAAGCTAATAATAACAGAAATCACCCAAAAGGCCCAGGTCAAAAGTCTCCGCCCCCCAGATCAGATGTCTCCTCCCCCTGGAATTTTGGCCTTGGTACAGACACACACGGGGTACAATGGCAATTAAAGGTTCATTTCCCACATCTGTGACTTTTTAAATTGCAATTAGTGTCTGTGTATAAAGAGTGAATGAGTTTGTTCGCTCTCATGTGGATGCACTGAGCAGGATAGATACTGAGCCATGGGGAGCAGACAAGAACTGTCAAAAGACCTGCGTAACAAGGTAATGTAACTTTATAAAGAAGGAAAAGGATATAAAAAGATATCCAAAGCCTTGAATTAGCCAGTGTAACGTTCAATCACTTATTAAGAAATGGAAAATCTCGGGATCTCTTGATACCAAGCCAAGGTCAGGTAGACCAAGAAAGATTGCAGCCGCAAGTGCCAGAGGAATTGTTCAGGAGACAAAGTAAAACCCCCCCACAGGTTACCTCAGAAGAAATACAGGCTGCTCTGGAAAAAGACATTGTGGTTGTTTCAAGGAGCACAATACGAGAATACTTGAACAAAAATGAGCTGCATGGTGGAGTTGTTAGCACTTATTAGGAAGTGGAAAATGCAGAGATCTTTTGATCCCAAACCAAGGTCAGGTAGACCAAGAAAGGTTGCAGCCACAACTGCCAGAAAAATTGTTCGGGATACAAAGAAAACCCCCTACAGGTCACCTCAGGAGAAGTACGGGCTGCTCTGCAAAAAGACATTGTGGTTGTTTCAAGGGGCACAATACGACGATACTTGAACAAAAATGAGCTGCATGGTTGAGTTGCCAGAAAGAAGCCTTCGCCAATGCCACAAACAAAGCCTGCTTACAATATGGTCGACAACACCTTGACACGCCTCACAGCTTCTGGCACACTAATCTGGAGTGACGAGACTAAAATAGAGCTTTATGGTCACAACCATAAGCAGTATGTTTGGAGAGGAGTCAACAAGATGACCATCCCCACTGTGAAGCATGGTGGTGGCTGACTGATGTTTTGGGGGGTGTGAGCACTAAATACACGGGGAATCTTGTGAAAATTGATAGCAAGATGAATGCAGCAAGTTATCAGAAAATACTGGCAGACAATTTGCATTCTTCTGCACATGGGACGCTTTTTTTGGACCTTCCAGCACGACAATGACCCTAAGCACAAGGCCAAGTTGACCCTCCACTGGTAACAGCAGAACAAGGTGAAGGTCCTCGAGTGGCCATCACAGTGTCCTGACATTTCATATCATGGAGCCGCTCTGGGGAGATCTCACACATGCCGTTCATGCAAAGATTTTGCCGGGATGAATGGGAATCTCTACCACCGGCAAGAATTGGGGGGCCTCATAGATGACTATTACAGATGACGGCACGCTGCCATTGGTGCTAAAGGGGGGAATACACAGGATTAGAAACTTAACGGGAGGCAGATTTTCAAACGGGGCATTTCACTGGTTGACTTGTCGCCACGATCTGGTTTCTGATTGGCCCATTCTGGTATCTCCAGTCACAGAATAGGAATCCCATAAGAAATACAAGAAACGGGTTTTGCCGGCTCGCTCGTGTTTTCTTGGTATCAATATAAAGTGTAATGCAGACCATACATGGGTCGAATTCCAAACAAATTTTCTTTAGAAATTGGGAAATTTAGTACGTTCTGTAATCTGACGGCACCACCATTGATTTCGAAATTCAACCAACCGAGCCTTCAATTTTTCCTCGTTACAGAAAATAATTTTTGTGGCCAAGAATTTTCTTTTCTTCCCAGGTCACGGCTTTATAATCTCTCACACGATTTTCCCATCGTTGGTTCTAAATTTGTTCGTTTTTCAAAAGAATTTCCAACGTGCCCGATCACTCAAATTTCGATGGTCGCAGGAAAATTGGCCGTTTCTGTGACCCACTAATGGTGCGAAATTCGAACGAAAATTCTTAGAAAATATTTTCAAAAGAAAATTCTTTCGAAATTCGACCTGCGGAAGGCCGGCTTAAGACTTTACTTGATAGAAGAACATTCGCAAGGTGCTGCCGATCGTTCTTACGGGGAATATAGACCGTAACAATAAAGAGAATCCTAAAAATATAAAATGGCAGTTATCAGGGACAGCTTGGGTGTCGGCGCAGACGTGGTACCATGTGATAGAGGCCACAGATCATCGGTATGGAGCCGGAAGAAGCTCTCTGCATATAATTGGGTATCGCGTCCAATTAGGTTTCCCGGCACCAGGAGAGTTCATAAGAGGCTAATTGGCAGCCGGCTCCCGCCAATGACATATTTAGCGTCTTTGCTGCCCTTTTAAATAGTCGGATGACTGACAGGAGCTGAGAGAAGAGCACAGAGAACGCGCTTCCAAGATCTCATTAAATTTGGCATTCCAGGTATCCCTACTACGCCCAACACATCTTTAACCCAGCGCCCTCCAGAGGATAGGTCCGCCTGTTCAATGGCTCGGTAACACAAATTGCTAATCAGCCAATCACATGGCAGCAACTCAATGCATTTAGGCATCTAGACGTGGTGAAGATGACTTGCTGAAGTTTAAATCGAGCATCAGAATGGGGAAGAAAGGGGATTTAAGTGACTTTGAACGTGACACGATTGTTGGTGCCAGATGGGCTGGTCTGAGTATTTCAAAAACTGCCTATCTCCTGGGATTTTGCCACACAACCATCTCTAGGGATTACAGAGAATGGTCTGAAAAAGGGAAAATATCCAATGAACGGCATATGTGTGGAGGAAATTGCCTTGTTGGTGTCAGAGGAGAATGGGCAGACTGGTTCAGCTGCGACATTCAGATGGGAGGGTGAGAATTTGGCATAAACAGCATGAAAGCATGGATCCATCCTGCCTTGTATCAATGGTTCAGGCTGGTGGTGTCATGGTGTGGTGGATCCATCCTGCCTTGTATCTATGGTTCAGGCTGGTGGTGTCATGGTGTGGTGGATCCATCCTGCCTTGTATCCATGGTTCAGGCTGATGGTGGTGGTGTCATGGTGTGGTGGATCCATCCTGCCTTGTATCCATGGTTCAGGCTGGTGGTGTCATGGTGTGGTGGATCCATCCTGCCTTGTATCCATGGTTCAGGCTGATGGTGGTGGTGTCATGGTGTGGTGGATCCATCCTGCCTTGTATCTATGGTTCAGGCTGGTGGTGTCATGGTGTGGTGGATCCATCCTGCCTTGTATCCATGGTTCAGGCTGGTGGTGGTGGTGTCATGGTGTGGTGGATCCATCCTGCCTTGTATCTATGGTTTAGGCTGGTGGTGGTGGTGTCATGGTGTGGTGGATCCATCCTGCCTTGTATCAACAGTTCAGGCTGGTGGTGGTGGTGTCATGGTGTGAGGGGGAGTTTCTTGGCACCAGAAAGGTGGACCTAATAAAGTGGCTGGTAAGTGTGTGTACAGTTGTGTTCAAAATAATAGCAGTTTGTTGAAAAAAGTGACTAAAGCTGCAAATCCTTCTAATCCTTTTATTTCCATCCACACAAATGCATTGGGAACACGACACATTCTATTCCAAATCACAACATGAAGAAAAATACATCAAATTTGTGTTGTTCCTCTAAAAAAATGGAAGAAAAGTGAATATTAGACGGTTCAAAAAATGGCCGTGTTTGTATTCTTCTTTACAAACTCAAACATTCACTATATAAACTGAGAAATGTTTGAAGATTTTGCTTTCCTTTGAATGACTTCATGAATATTTGGTTGTAGTCGCACTGTTTCTGAGAACTGCTGTACATCTGTGTTGCATGGAGTCCCCCAACTTCTGGCCCCTGTGATCAGGTATTCCAGCCCAGGATGATTGGACCACATTCCACAGTTCTTCTCTATTTCTTGGTTTTGCCTCAGAAACGGCATTTTTGATGTCACCCCACAAGTTTTCTATTGGATGAAGATCCGGGGATTGGGCTGGCCACTCCATAACGTCCATCTTGTTGGTCTGGAACCAAGATGTTGCACGTTTACTGGTGTGTTTGGGGTCATTGTCTCGTTGGAACACCCATTTCAAGGGCATTTCCTCTTCAGCATAAGGCAGCATGACCTCTTCAAGTATTCTGATGTATTCAATCTGATCCATGATCCCTGGTATGCGATAAATAGGCCCAACACCGTAGTATGAGAAACATCCCCATATCATGATGCTTGCACCACCATGCTTCACGGTCTTCACAGTGTACTGTGGCTTGAATTTAGTGTTTGGGGGTCATCTGACAAACTGTCTCCGCCCACTAGACCCAAAAAGAACAATCTTACTTCCATCAGTCCACAAAATGTTGCACCATTTCTCTTTAGGCCGGTCAATGTGCTCTTTGGCAGATTGTAACCTCTTCAGCACGTCTTTTTCCCAACAGTGGGACTTTGCAGGGACTTCTTGCAGATAGCTTGGCTTCACATAGGCGTCTTCTAATTGTAACAGTCCTCACAGGGAACGTCACACCTTCTTTCATCTTCCTGGAGCTGATTGTTGGCTGAGTCCTCACAGGGAACGTCACACCTTCTTTCATCTTCCTGGAGCTGATTGTTGGCTGAGTCCGCCCCATTTTGGCTATTCTTCTATCCATTCCAATGGTAGTTTTTCGCTTTCTTCCGCGTATTTCAGGTTTTGGTGGCCATTTTAAAGCATTTGCCATCATTTTAGCTGAGCAGCCGATCATTTTCTGCACTTCTTTATATGTTTTCCCCTCCAATCAACTTTTTAATCAAGGTACGCTGTTCTTCTGAACAATGTCTGGAACAACCCATTTTCCTCAGAATTTCAGAGAGAAATGCACTGTAATCAGCATGTCCAACATTTGCTGCCTTCCTTCCTTAAATAAGGGCAATAATTGCCACCTGTTTATCAAAGAATGAATGACCTCACTAATAGAACTCCACACGGCTATTATTGTGAACACGCCCCTTTCAATGAGTGATTCAATGACACAGAATCAGCAGCATGCATGTCATGACTGTTGGGTCTGTTGGATTTCTATGACTCTACTACACCTGCTAGGAAATTATCTGCCATGTAGAAATATCATTTCCACCAAAAACAGTGATTGATCCGGTTAGTGTTGTCTGACGGCTAGTATTTTCAACACAACTGTATAGATCTCAGGCTTTCTCAGCCAAGGTACCACGTAACACTATGGTTCCTCCAGAAGATGCTAAGGGTTCTATGAGCAACGACAGACTCAGCTACAATCTACAATGACTACTAATGTCAAGTTGCAATTTCCCACTAATATTCAATGTATTTGGTCACTTTTCCACTGACCACCAATGTAAGGGGGTATTTCTCTACCGACCACCAATGCAAGGAGGTATTTCTCTACCAACCACCAACGTAAAGGGGTATTTCTCTACTGACCACCAACATAAGGGGGTATTTCTCTACTGACCACCAATGTAAGGGGTATTTCTCTACTGACCACCAATGTAAGGGGGTATTTCTCTACCGACCACCAATGTAAGGAGGTATTTCTCTACTCACCACCAATGTAAGGGGGTATTTCTCTACTGACCACCAATGTAAGGGGGTATTTCTCTACCGACCACCAATGTAAAGGGGTATTTCTCTACCGACCACCAATGTAGGGAGGTATTTCTCTACCGACCACCAATGTAAGGGGGTATTTCTCTACCGACCACCAATGTAAGGAGGTATTTCTCTACCGACCACCAATGTAAGGGGGTATTTCTCTACCGACCACCAATGTAGGGAGGTATTTCTCTACCGACCACCAATGTAAGGGGGTGTTTCTCTACCGACCACCAATGTAAGGAGGTATTTCTCTACCGACCACCAATGTAAGGGGGCATTTCTCTACCGACCACCAATGTAAGGAGGTATTTCTCTACCAACCACCAATGTAAGTGGGTTTTTCTCTACCGACCACCAATGTAAGGGGGTATTTCTCTACCGACCACCAATGTAAGGAGGTATTTCTCTACCGACCACCAATGTAAGGGGGTATTTCTCTACCGACCACCAATGTAAGGAGGTATTTCTCTACCCACCACCAATGTAAGGAAGTATTTCTCTACCCACCACCAATGTAAGGGGGTATTTCTCTCCCCACCACCAATGTAAGGAAGTAATTCTCTACCCACCACCAATGTAAGGGGGTATTTCTCTACCCACCACCAATGTAAGGGGGTATTTCTCTACCCACCACCAATGTAAGGGGGTATTTCTCTCCCCACCACCAATCTAAGGAAGTATTTCTCTACCCACCACCAATGTAAGGGGGTATTTCTCTACCCACCACCAATGTAAGAGGGTATTTCTCTACCCACCACCAATCTAAGGAAGTATTTCTCTACTCACCACCAATGTAAGGGGGAACTTCCCACTGACCACCAATTTAAGGGGGAATTTCCCTACTGACCACCAATGTAAGGGGGTATTTCTCTACTGACCACCAATGTAGGTTGTATCCTAATGTCTAACACATCTTTAATCTCTTCCTTTCTTCTGGCACCTTCCCCAACCCTCTAAAACAGGCACTAGTCACCCCCATACTTAAAACGCCTTCCTTCGACCTACCAATTTTGACAGTCTACGCCCCATCTTCCTGCTCCCTTTTTCCTTCTAACTCCTTGAACTCCTGGTCTACAACCGAGTGTCCTCCTCATTAAGAATAACCTTCTTGATGCCCCTTCAGTCTAGATTTCACCCTCAACACTCCATGGAAACCGCTCTCTTAAAACTTACAAACGATTTATTAACAGCTAAAACCAATGGACACTATTCCGTACTCCTACTTCTGGATCTTTTGGCTGCCTTTGATACGGTTGACCACCCCCTCCTCCCCAAAGAAAACTTGACTCCCTTGGTCTCCATGACTGTGCTCTTTGCTGGTTCTAATCCTACCTATCTCACCGCACCTTCAGCATCACTTACAATTCTTCTTCCTCCGCATCCCATGGACTTCAATACCGTTTCTACGCTGACGACACCCAAATCTACCTCTACCCCTACTTATCTCTCTACCCCTCAGCTCGCAACATCAATCTCCTCACACATCACTAACTTACTGGCCAACGTATCAGTCTGGATGTCACACAACTTCCTCAAACGCAGTCCGCGCAAAACCAGGCTCTGGAAATTTCCTCCCCAACGTGCCCCTTCCCCTGACTTCTCTGTCAAGATCAATGGGACAATCATCAACTTGTCCCCCCGTCAGGTTGCTAAGTGTTATCCTGGACTCTGAATTCTCCTTTCTGTCTCACATCCAATCACTTTCCAAAGCTTGCCGTCTCCACCTCCAAAATACACCCTTTCCTAACCAATAACTCCACAAAGCTCCTAATTAACTCCCTGGTTATCTCTCAAAAGAAATGCGTCTAACAAATGATGACTGATCTGCATATTCATGAGGGAAAGAAGGATTTGATCCCCTATCATTCAGCAGGATTTCTGGCTCCCAGGTGTCTCTCATACAGGTAACAAGCTGAGATTAGAAGCAGTCTCTTAAAGGGAGTGCTGCTAATCTCATTGTGTTACCTGTATAAAAGACACCTGTCCACAGGAGCCATCAAACCATCAGATTCCAAACTCTCCACCATGGCAAAGACCAAAGAGCTGTCCAAGGATGTCAGGGACAAGATGGTAGACCTACACAAGGCTGGACTGGGATACCAAACTATGGCCAAGCAGCTTGGTGAGAAGGTGACAACAGTCGGTGCAATCATTCACAAATGGAAGAAACACAAAACAAGTGTCAGTCTCCCTAGGTCTGGTGCACCATGCAAGATCTCACCTCGTGGAGTGTCAATGATCATGAGAACAGTGAGGAATCATCCCAGAACTACACGTGAGGATCTTGTCAATGATCTCCAGGCAGCTGGGACCACAGTCACCAAGAGAACAATTGGTAACACACTACGCCGACAAGGACTGAAGTCCTGCAGTGCCCGCAAGGTCCCTCTGCTCAAGAAAGCCCATGTCCAGGCCCGTCTGAAGTCTGCCACTGAACATCTGAATGATGCCGAGGAGGACTGGTGGGAAGTGTTGTGGTCAGATGAGACCAAAATCCAGCTCTTTGGCATCAACTCAACTCGCCATGTTTGGAGAAGGAGGAATGCTGCCTATGACTCCAAGAACACCATCCCAACTGTGAAACGTGGTGGAAACATTCTGCTTTGGGGTTGTTTTTCTGCTAAGGGGACAGGACGACTGCACTGCATCAAAGGGACGATGGACGGGGCAATGTACCCTCAAATCTTGGGTGAGAACCTTCTTCCCTCAGCCAGGGCACTGAAAATGGGTCATGGATGGGTGTTCCAGCATGACAATGACCCAAAACACACAGCCAAGGCAACAAAGGAGCGGCTCAAGAAGAAGCACATTAAGGTGCTGGAGTGGCCTAGCCAGTCTCCACACCTTCATCTGATTGAAAATCTGCAGAGGGAGCTGAAAGTTCGAGTTGCCAAACGTCAGCCACCAAACCTTAATGACTTGGAGAGGATCTGCCAAGAGGAGTGGGCCAAAATCCCTCCTGAGATGTGTGCCAACCTGGGGGCCAACTCCAGGAAACGTCTGACCTCTGTGATTGCCAACAAGGGATTGGCCACCAAGTACTAAGTCATGTTTTGTGAAGGGGATCAAATCCTTCTTTCCCTCATGAACATGCAGATCCGTCATCATTTGTTAGACGCATTTCTGCTGAATTTGTTGTTGTATTCTGTCTCTCAGTGTTACACCGAACATTCCATTGTTAGACCGATCATTTCTGTGTGAGGGGCGAACATTCCATTGTTAGACCGATCATTTCTGTGTGAGGGGCGAACATTCCATTGTTAGACCGAACATTTCTGTGTGAGGGGCGAACATTCCATTGTTAGACCGATCATTTCTGTGTGAGGGGCGAACATTCCATTGTTAGACCGATCATTTCTGTGTGAGGGGCGAACATTCCATTGTTAGACCGATCATTTCTGTGTGAGGGGCGAACATTCAGCATCAGCCGGGGAGCAAATACGCATTTCCTTCACTGTATGATTAGGTTTCATCCTCGGTGATGTTAGCCTTTAGTGAAGGGATGTAGGCATCAGTCTCTGAATTCCAAGTGCGAAGCCTCATTTCCCGCGCTCCATTTCTCTATCATCCTATCGGATAATTCCCCGAGCGTATCTTTACATACTTTATTGCAGAAACCTTTTGTGTTGTTACCTAAAAAGCTCGTTGCTGAATGGAGGTTCCTTGTCTCCGGTTGGTTGCAGTGGAAGCGACATTCTAAAGGTAATTTCCTGCTTAAGAAAATGATTCCCGAATGAACTCAATGAATCTTATAGGGTCATCTTCAGGGCAGAAGGTGGTCACCTGCAGGTCACATGTCCTTGTGAAGGATCTCAGATGGAACTCTCATGTATCCTAACCTGATCTCTAAAGCCAACTAAATGCACCTGAGAGCACGCTTCACCTACCCAAGCTTGGCAGATCGAACGATTTTCCATTCATCAGTTCACCAAGAAACTGAAGATTTCCTTCACTACTACTACCTGCGGAGAATATAGCAGGCTGGATCTGCCCAGAGTAGCAATGGAAGTGGAAGGCCCATATTTACAACCACGCGGGAGGATACCTACACCGGGATCCGTGGTTTGAGAAACGGACGACTTACAGGGGCATTGTGGGCTGCCTCCCTAAATCGCACATGGCGGGTTCCGGAATCATCTGCCACAACGAGAAGACAACTCCACAATGCCAGACTAAGAGGCAGAACTTCAAAGAAAAGTCGATTACTGAAACTGACACTTATGCAGGCCATAGACGGGTCAAAAATCAGCCAGTTTTTCATCCCAAAAAAAAATTGGCCGATTTTCGCACCATTAGTGGGTTAATTGGTCAGCTGTTTTTCGGGGTTTTGGCACATTTTTTTTATCGGTAAAGTTGGAAAACAATTGGCCGATTTTCCCGGCAATGATGGGCAAATCGGCCGATCGTTTTACCGATAAAAAATTTGCCCATGAGCCGTGACCCGCAAGAAGGAGAAAAAGAAGAAGAAAAAGAAGAAGTAGGAAAAAGAATAAGAAGAAAAAGAAGGAGAAAAAGCAGAGAGAAGAAGAAGGAAAAAGGAAGAAAAGAAGTAGAAAGAAAAAAAAGAAGAAGAAAGAGAAGAAAAAGAAGGAGAAAAAAGGAGAAGAAGGAAAAAGAAGAATGAAGAAGGAGAAGAAAAAGAAGAAGGAAAAGGAGAAGGAGGAAAAAGAAGAATTCCAGTCCGCTATTATATTTTATATGAAAAGTCTTGCGGTTGCAACAAATGTATCCATTTGTATCCGTATAAAAACATCTGTATCCGAAATGGATACAAATGGATACATTGTTGCAACCGCAAGACTTTTCATATAAAATTTAATAGCGGAACTCTCTGCAGGGACAGAAGTAATTAAATGCCGGCCGCAGACGGGACGAAAATCAAGCGATTTTTTTTTACCATTGGTGGTGACGTCGGCCTATTGAACGACCGATTTTTCGCTATTCCTCCCACTGACACCAATGATGGGGCACTATTCCTCCCACTGACACCAATGATGGGGCACTATTCCTCCCCCCACTGACACCAACGATGGGGCACTATTCCTCCCCCCACTGACACCAATGATGGGGCACTATTCCTCCCACTGACACCAATGATGGGGCACTATTCCTCCCACTGATACCAATGATGGGGCACTATTCCTCCCACTGACACCAATGATGGGGCACTATTCCTCCCACTGACACCAATGATGGGGCACTATTCCTCCCACTGACACCAATGATGGGACACTATTCCTCCCACTGATACCAATGATGGGGCACTATTCCTCCCACTGATACCAATGATGGGGCACTATTCCTCCCACTGACACCGACGACGGGGCACTGTTCCTCCCACTGACACCGACGACGGGGCACTGTTCCTCCCACTGACACCGACGACGGGGCACTGTTCCTCCCACTGACACCAACGACGGGGCACTGTTCCTCCACTGACACCAACGACGGGGCACTGTTCCTCCCACTGACACCAACGACTGGGCACTATTCCTCCCACTGACACCAACGACGGGGCACTATTCATCCCACTAACACCAACGACGGGGCACTATTCATCCCACTGACACCAATGATGGGGCACTATTCCTCCCACTGACACCAATGATGAGGCACTATTCCTCCCACTGACACCAATGATGGGGCACTATTCCTCCCACTGACACCAATGATGGGGCACCATTCCTCCCACTGACACCAATGATGGGGCCCTATACCGTTCAATGACACCAAGGATGGGGCACTATTCCTCCCACTGGCACCAATGACAGGGCATTATTCATCCCACTGGCACCAAGGATAAGGCCCTATACCTTTCAATGACACCAATGATGGGGCACTATTCCTCCCACTGATACCAATGATGGGACACTATTCCCCCCACTGACACCAATGATGGGACACTATTCCTCCCACTGATACCAATGATAAGGCACTATTCCTCCCACTGACACCAATGATGGGGCACTATTCCTCCCACTGACACCAATGATGGGGCACTATTCCTCCCACTGATACCAATGATGGGGCACTATTCCTCCCACTGACACCAATGATGGGGCACTATTCCTCCCACTGACACCAATGATGGGGCACTATTCCTCCCACTGACACCAATGATGGGGCACTATTCCTCCCACTGACACCAATGATGGGGCACTATTCCTCCCACTGACACCAATGATGGAGCACTGACTGCAGGCACCATGTAACTGACAACCCCCAGGCAAGGTTTCTTCTCAGTGATGCTGGGCCCAGGATGTTTTCTACCCACATTGGCCACAATCCAGCCCCCCCAAAGTCTGAAGGACAATAAACGGAAAGGTCTGGAGGCCCCTCCCCTACACCGATCACCATTATAAGGGCTCACTAGAACTTTTGCTGGGTTTTTTTATGGCCGTATCATTCATTTAACGATTATCACTGGCGATCGATCCGTCATATAGAACAAGGGGGAGGGGTTTAATTCTCGACAATGTACTTATCACGTGAACATGCATGTAATATGTAAATATCATTTTCAAAGGGTTCCCTGAGATCTGAAACGTTTTTCAAAGCTTCGTCTAGTAGAACGGTCCAGAGGCCGAACTTTTTTGAACACATTTTATTTTCTTTTTTAATAAGGAAACTTTTTCAGAGTCACCTAATGGCAGCTCCTTGTCGCTGAGCAAACTGTTGGCACCATAAATCCTCTATAATAATAATATCGGCAGTCCCCCTCCTCCTCCTCCCCCTCCCCCTCCTCCTCCTCCCCCCCTCCTCCTCCTCCTCCCCCTCCTCCTCCTCCTCCTCCCCTCCTCCTCCTCCCCCTCCCCCTCCTCCTCCCCCTCCCCCTCCTCCCCCTCCTCCTCCTCCTCCCCCTCCCCCTCCTCCTCCTCCTCCCCCTCCCCCTCCTCCTCCCCGTCATGTCGGCTTCACCAAGTCATTGGAATTTTGAAACATTTTAAATTTGTTTATATTAAAATAATCTTTGGTGATCCCGCCACGAAGGTCCTCGCTCCTGTCATAGGGTGACACCTCTGTGTCCCTGTTGTCACCCTCTCACATGGGCTTACAGTGTCAAACCCAAAAATTCAGAATGCGCTTGGCCCGAAAACCGAAAGTTTTTTTTTTTTTAATTATTAAAAAATGTAATTAATGTGGCTTGCGTTTTTCCATTGAAGTTACTAGGGCGGCATTTTTGGATTGAAGTCTATTGAACGTGATTTTGCATTGAAGTCTATGGGATGCGATTTTTGCATTGAAGTCTATGGGATGCGATTTTTGCATTGAAGTCTGTGGGGCAGGATTTTGCATTGAAGTCCCTAAGAGGTGTTTTTGCATTGAAGTCTATGGGGAGCAATTCTGTATTGAAGTAGCTATGGAGCAGTTTTGCATTGAAGTCACTAGGGAGCATTTTTGCATTGAGGTCTATGGGACATGACTTTGCGTTAAAGGCTATGGGGCACAATTTAACACTGAAGTCTATTGAACGTGACTTTGCATTAATGTCTATGGGATGCAATTTTGCTTTGAAGTCTATGGGAAGCGATTTTGCATTGAAGTTTATGAGACGCCACTTTGTATAAAGGCTATGGGACGTGACTTTGCATTGAAGGCTATGGAGCGCGACTTTGCATTAAAGGCTATGGAACAAAACTTTGCATTGAAGGCTATGGGACACGTGTTTTCATTGAAGGCTTTGGGACGCGACTTTGCATTGAAGGCTATGGGATGCAACTTTGCATTAAAGGCTATGGGATGCAATTTTTCATTGAAAGATATGGGACGTGCTTTTTCATTGAAGGCTTTGGGACTCAACTTTGCATTGAAGGCTATGGAACGCATCTGCAGTGAAGGCTATGGGACGTGACTTTGCAGTGAAGGCTATGGGACGTGACTTTGCATTGAAGGCTATGGGACGTGACTTTGCATTGAAGGCTATGGGACGTGACTTTGCATTGAAGTCTATGGGACATGACTTTGCAGTAAAGGCTATGGGACGCGACTTTGCAGTGAAGGCTATGGGACGTGACTTTGCATTGAAGTCTATGGGAAGCGACTTTGCAGTGAAGGCTATGGGACGTGATTTTGCATTGAAGGCTATGGGACGTGACTTTGCATTGAAGGCTATGGGACGTGACTTTGCATTGAAGTCTATGGAAAGCGACTTTGCAGTGAAGGCTATGGGACGTGACTTTGCATTGAAGGCTATGGGACGTGATTTTGCAGTAAAGGCTATAAGACGTGACTTTGCATTGAAGGCTATGGGACGTGACTTTGCATTGAGGGCTATGGGACGTAACTTTACAGTAAAGGCTATGGAATGCGACTTTGCATTGAAGGCTATGGGATGCGTCTTTCCATTGAAGGCTATGGAATGCGACTTTGCATTGAAGGCTATGGGACGCAACTTTGCATTGAAGGCTTTGGAATGTGACTGCAGTGAAGACTATGGGATGCGACTTTGCATTGAAGGCTATGGGATGCATCTTTGCATTGAAGGCTATGGGATGCATCTTTGCGTTGAAGGCTATGGGATGTGTCTTTGCGTTGAAGGCTATGGGATGCGTCTTTGCGTTGAAGGCTATGGGATGCGTCTTTGCGTTGAAGGCTATGGGTTGCGTCTTTGCGTTGAAGGCTATGGGATGTGTCTTTGCGTTGAAGGCTATGGCACACTACTTTGCATTGAAGTCACTAGGGGGGTGTAGTCTAGAAGACGCAGGACGCCATTTCCTGCATTTTTTTTCTATACCAATAACCTTATTTTTGGCTGATAATTTCCGGCAGCCGATAAATCGATCGATATACATATCTTACACTTGGAGTGATGATCGATGGGGTTTGAGCGAACGTTGTGACTGTACAGTCATGGCCCGGCCTGTCCCCTGCGCTGCCACAACCTTGAGATTGATAGAATCGTCTGGAAACCCATTTCCCTCGATTTTCCGCCTTGTTTTCTCTGTTTATTTTTAGAAGTTGTTTCCAGGCCTTTAGCGAGAGCGAATTTCTCCCCGCCAGGCCGCGGTGGCCCCATCAATGTATATACAGTATATAGATCTCTCACTCTGGATTGGGGGGGGGGAAACAAAGGGCAAAAGGCCGAGCCATGTAACCGATCAATTATTCAGTGTGACTTCCAATTCCAGGCTCATTACATTTGTATCCGGTTCCCCAGATTGATTCCTTTAACGCCGGCTCCAGTCGGTGATTTAAAGAGCACCAGAGCTTCTGCCGCAACCGAATCATTTCATCCCGGGAAGACGTTAATAAAGCACAGTGGGCCCCGGGCCTTCCCACAGGGGCCCCTTTATTTATTTATTTATGACTCTTAAAGGGACCCGCCAATAAAACATGAACAGGGTCCTATAGCAGAGTGGCTTCCATCGTCATGTGGGCGTTGGTCCTCTACAGATGGCTCCCCCAATCCCATAGTATACAGATATCCTTCTTTGTGATTGGGCCAGCAGTGGGGAAGGTCACCTTCAGGGGCGGACTGACCATTTGGAAAGTCGGGCACTGCCTGAGGGCCCGGGGTCTGTAGGGGGCCCCATGAGATGCCCCTGGTACCTTTTTCATAGGCTTTTTTGAGTTTGGGCAAGGACACAGGAGCCCCATGATCCCCTATTGCCCGGGGGCCCCATGAGTTGTCAGTCCGCCCCTGGTCACCTTCCAGCCCCGCCCTCTGTAGCATAGACGATCCATAGCAAAACAAACCTTTATGACCAAAGGCTCCTATCAACCCCCTGCCTCCCATAAAGTCCATCATCTCTGAGTCGTGTCAGTTGCTGCTCCCAACAATAATATCCCATGAATGAGAGGCACTGTGGTGACACCCCCTCAGGGGGCGGGCCTATGACACCGTGCATTCATGGTCTTTCAGCTTGTGTGGCTCTGGGCACCATCCAACCTGGAAGACTTGAGGATACCTTGTGGTGGAAAATGAGTACTGCAGGAGGCAGCTCTGGATTAAAGGAACATATACACTCAGCGGCCACTTTATGAGGTCCACCTCGCTAGTCCCGGGTTGGACCCCCTTTTGCATTGATTCTTCGTGGCATAGATCCAACAAGGTGCTGGAAACATTCCTCAGAGATTTTGCTCCATATTGACATGATGGCATCACGCAGTTGCTGCAGATTTGTCGGCTGCACATCCATGACGGGAATCTCCCGTTCCACCACATCCTAAATGTGCTCTATTGGATGGAGATCTGGTGACTGTGGAGGTCATTGGAGTCCAGTGACCTCATTGTCATGTTCCAGAAACAAGTGTGAGATGATTGGAGCTTTGTGACATGGAGCATTATCCTGCTGGGAGGAGCCGTCAGAAGATGGGGACACTGGAGTCATAAAGGGATGGACATGGTCAGCAACAATACTCAGGTAGGACGTGGCGTTTATACGATGCTCAATTGGTACTAAGGGGCCCGAAGTGTGCCAAGAAAATCTCCCCCACACCATGACACCACCACCACCAGCCTGAACCGTTGATATAAGGCAGGATGGATCCACCACACCATGACACCACCACCAGCAGCCTGAACCATGGATACAAGGCAGGATGGATCCACCACACCATGACACCACCAGCCTGAACCGTTGATATAAGGCAGGATGGTTCCCCCACACCATGACATCACCACCACCAGCCTGAACCGTTGATACAAGGCAGGATGGATCCACCACACCATGACACCACCACCACCAGCCTGAACCATGGATACAAGGCAGGATGGATCCCCCACACCATGACACCACCACCACCAGCCTGAACTGTTGATACAAGGCAGGATGGATCCATCACACTATGACACCTGCAGCCTGAACCGTTGATACAAGGCAGGGTGGATCCACCACACCATGACACCACTACCACCAGCCTGAACCATTGATACAAGGCAGGATGGATCCACCACACCATGACACCACCACCACCGCCAGCCTGAACTGTTGATACAAGGCAGGATGGATCCTCCACACCATGACACCACCACCACCAACCTGAACCATTTGTACAAGGCAGGATGGATCCACCACACCATGACACCACCACCAACCTGAACCATTGATACAAGGCAGGATGGATCCATGCTTTCTTGTTGTTTATGGCAAATTCTGACCCTCCCATCTAAATGTTGCAGCTGAAATCTAGACTCATCAGACCAGGCAACATTTTTCCAATCTTCTATTGTCCAACTTTGGTGATCCTGTGCGAATTGTAGCCTCCGTTTCCTGTTCTTAGCTGACAGGAGTGGCACCCGGTGTGGCCTTCTGCTGCTGTAGCCCATCTGCTTCAAGGTTGGATGTGTTGTGTGTTCAGAGATGGTATTCGGCATACTTTGGGTGTAACGAGGGGTTATTGAAGTTACTGTTGCCTTTCTATCATCTCCAACCAGTCTGCCCATTCTCCTCTGACCTCTGACACCAACAAGGCATTTTCTTCCACACAACTGCCGCTGACTGGATATTTTCTCTTTTTCGGACCATTCTCTGTAACCCCTAGAGATGGTTGTGTGGAAAAATCCCAGTAGATCAGCAGTTGTTGAAATACTCAGACCAGCCCACCTGGCACCATCAAGCATGCCATGTTCAAAGTCACTTAATTCCCCTTTCTTCCCCATTCTGATGCTCGGTTTGAACTGCAGCAAGTCGTCTTCACCACATCTAGATGCTTAAATGAATTGAGTTGCTGCCATGTGATTGGCTGATTGGCCATTTGTGTTACCAAGCAAGTGAACGGGGACCTGATGCTTTTGTTTGTTTCTATGGAGGATCTAGTGTTGCCAGAGAGGATCTGTTGTGGGGGGGGGGGGCTTCTGCTGCTAGGGAGCATTTAGTGCTGCTGGGTTTGGGAGGGTCTGTTGTTGCTTGGGGGGGTCAATTTTTCCAGGAAAGGGGGGGGGTGGGAGGAGGGTCTATTGTTGCTGGGTGCAGGGAATCTATAGCTTGAGTCTTGGTCCTGTATTCATAAACAGGAGCCATACTGGAAGGTGGGTAGGGAGTGGAGACCAGAGATGGTGCTCGTAGGTGGGCAAGGGGAGGGAGACAAAGATGACTCAGAAGGGGGGGGGGGGCAGAAATGGAAGAGGGTCTATTGTTGCTGGGTGCAGGGAATCTATAGCTTGAGGCTTGGTCCTGTATTCATAAATAGGAGCCATACTGGAAGGTGGGTAGGGAGTGGAGACCAGAGATGGTGCTCGTAGGTGGGCACTGGGAGGGAGACAAAGATGACTCAGAAGGGGGGGGTGGCAGGGTGGGAGGAGGTTCTATTGTTGCTGGGTGCAAGGAATCTATAGCTTGTGGCTTGGTCCTGTATTCATAAATAGGAGCCATACTGGAAGGTGGGTAGGGCATGGAGACCAGAGATGGTGCTCGTAGGTGGGCAAGGGGAGGGAGACAAAGATGACTCAGAAGGGGGGAGGGGTGATAGGGTGGGAGGAGGGTCTATTGTTGTTGGGTGCAGGGAATCTATACCTTGAGGCTTGGTCCTGTGTTCATAAATAGGAGCCATACTGGAAGGTGGGTAGGGATGGAGACCAGAGATGGTGCTCGTAGGTGGGCATGGGCAGGGAGACAAAGATGACTCAGAGGGGGGGTGGGGGGATGGCAGGGGGGGAGGAGGGTACATTGTTGCTAGGTGCAGGGATTCCAAAGCTTGATGCTTGGTCCTGTATTCATAAATAGGAGCCATACTGGAAGGTGGGTAGGGAGTGGAGACCAGAGATGGTGCTCGTAGGTGGGCACTGGGAGGGAGACAAAGATGACTCAGAAGGGGGGTGGGGGGTGGCAGGGGGGGAGGAGGGTACATTGTTGCTAGGTGCAGGGATTCCAAAGCTTGATGCTTGGTCCTGTATTCATAAATAGGAGCCATACTGGAAGGTGGGTAGGGAGTGGAGACCAGAGATGGTGCTCATAGGTGGGCCACGGGGAGGGAAACAAAGATGACTCAGAAGGGTGGGGTGGGTGGCAAGGGGGGAGGAGGGTCTATTGTTGTTGGGTGCAGGGAATCTATAGCTTGAGGCTTGGTCCTGTGTTCATAAATAGGAGCCATACTGGAAGGTGGGTAGGGAGTGGAGACCAGAGATAGTGCTCGTAGGTGGGCATGGGCAGGGAGACAAAGATGACTCAGAAGGGGGGTGGGGGGATGGCAGGGGGGGAGGAGGGTACATTGTTGCTAGGTGCAGGGATTCCAAAGCTTGATGCTTGGTCCTGTATTCATAAATAGGAGCCATACTGGAAGGTGGGTAGGAGTGGAGACCAGAGATGGTGCTCGTAGGTGGGCACTGGGAGGGAGACAAAGATGACTCAGAAGGGGGGTGGGGGGTGGCAGGGGGGGAGGAGGGTACATTGTTGCTAGGTGCAGGGATTCCAAAGCTTGATGCTTGGTCCTGTATTCATAAATAGGAGCCATACTGGAAGGTGGGTAGGGAGTGGAGACCAGAGATGGTGCTCATAGGGTGGGCCACGGGGAGGGAAACAAAGATGACTCAGAAGGGTGGGGTGGTGGCAAGGGGGGAGGAGGGTCTATTGTTGTTGGGTGCAGGGAATCTATAGCTTGAGGCTTGGTCCTGTGTTCATAAATAGGAGCCATACTGGAAGGTGGGTAGGGAGTGGAGACCAGAGATAGTGCTCGTAGGTGGGCATGGGCAGGGAGACAAAGATGACTCAGAAGGGGGGTGGGGGGATGGCAGGGGGGAGGAGGGTACATTGTTGCTAGGTGCAGGGATTCCAAAGCTTGATGCTTGGTCCTGTATTCATAAATAGGAGCCATACTGGAAGGTGGGTAGGGAGTGGAGACCAGAGATGGTGCTCGTAGGTGGGCACGGGGAGGGAAACAAAGATGACTCAGAAGGTGGGTGGGGGGATGGCAGGGGGGAGGAGGGTACATTGTTGCTAGGTGCAGGGATTCCAAAGCTTGATGCTTGGTCCTGTATTCATAAATAGGAGCCATACTGGAAGGTGGGTAGGGAGTGGAGACCAGAGATGGTGCTCGTAGGTGGGCACGGGGAGGGAGACAAAGATGACTCAGAAGAGGGGGGGGGCTGGGACTGCACCTTTGTTCTAAGAAAATAAAAAGCCGTATATAGTTATTTTTTTGCTGGGAAACGATACGAAGAGAAAAAGAAAAGTAATTAGACATTTCAAGTTGGTCTTGAAGGAACTAATGAGAAGGACAGGACCTCAGCTCTTCTAACCCCCTAAAGTGGGAGAGATGCCTCCAGCCTAACCTCCTCCATTGTATCCCTCTCCTTCGCCTGCCTCAGCACGACTATTAATTATGGTACATTCAGTGCTGCTCTTGTTCTGGAGTAATATTTCTTTATTACGGCGTGGAAATGCAGCCGAACAATTTAACCTTGTCTGTAAAAGCCGTCCTGGATCCTTGTATGATAATAAACAGCATTAATAGCAATTGTTGTTCCAGCTCCAATTATCATGTAATGCTTGACTGGGTCTCCCTTCCTCCGCAGCCCAAACCCCGCGTCCTGATTATTGCATAGGAGGTGCAGCGGCCTTTTCTGTTCCATTAGAAAAATCATTAAATACACAAATGGAATCCTGTTTAATGTACGAGCGCAATTTAGTTTAATAAAAACGTCAACGCTCTCTTAAAGCGCATCCGTCACCGGCACTGTTCTCTGCATTAGTGGAGGGACTGACGTAAAGCGGAGATACGAGGCGAAGAAGCCGCTAAGGGCCCCTTTTATAGCTTTGAGTTGTGGTAGTAGATGGCAACGCACATTGCGTGAAAGATAGTCATTCAGGACGGTACCCCCACCTTGCCAATGGATGAGTGTTGCAGCAATGTTTCTCAACCTTTTTTCAATCAAGGCACCCTTTAAAATGATGGACAATCCTGAGGCACCCTTTAAAATGATGGACAATCCTGAGGCACCCTTTAAAATGATGGACAATCCTGAGGCACCCTTTAAAGTGATGGACAATCCTGAGGCACCCTTTAAAATTATGCAGTCTTGAGGCACCCTTTAAAATTCTGGATAGTCTTGAGGCACCCTTTAAATTTCTGGACAGTCTTGAGTCACCCTTTAAAATTCTGGACAGTCCCGAGGCACCCTTTAAAATTCTGGACAGTCCCGAGGCACCCTTTAAAATTCTGGAAAGTCCCGAGGCACCCTTTAAAATTATGGATAGTCTTGAGGCACCCTTTAAAATTCTGGAAAGTCCCGAGGCACCCTTTACAATTCTGGACGGTCTTGAGGCACCCTTTAAAATTCTGGACTCTCTTGAGGCACCCTTTAAATTCTGGACAGTCTTGAGGCACCCACCCTTTACAATTCTGGACAGTCTTGAGGCACCCACCCTTTACAATTCTGGACTCTCTTGAGGCACCCTTTAAAATTCTGGACTCTCTTGAGGCACCCTTTAAAATTCTGGACAGTCTTGAGTCACCCTTTAAAATTCTGGACAGTCTTGGGGCACCCTTTAAAATTCTGGACAGTCTTGGGGCACCCTTAAAATTCTGGACAGTCTTGAGGCACCCTTTAAAATTCTGGAGAGTCCGGAGGCACCCTTTAAAATTCTGGACAGTCCCGAGGCACCCTTTAAAATCATGGACAATCCTGAGGCACCCTTTAAAATTATGGACAGTCTTGGAGGCACCCTTTAAAATTCTGGACAATCCTGAGGCACCCTTCAAAATTATGGACAGTCTTGAGGCACCCCCATTTTAGAATGGGGGGTCTCAAGACTGTCCATAATTTTAGAAGGGCACCCTATACTAAAATGTGAATAACTATTGTAATAGTTTTATATAGCACAGTAACATCCACACATGGAGGACACCCAACGTTAGAGGTGATGTATTCCTCCAAAGCAAATACACTTTTGCACCCTGGTACTGACTAGTATTCCAGTGTTTCTCTTCTCCCTCAGTTGCACCCCTGGTACTGACTAGTATTCCAGTGTTTCTCTTCTTCCTCAGTTGCACACTGTTACCGACTAGTATTCCAGTGTTTCTCTTCTCCCTCAGTTGCACACTGGTACTGACTAGTATTCCAGTGTTTCTCTCCTCCCTCAGTTGCACCCTGGTACTGACTAGTATTCCAGTGTTTCTCTCCTCCCTCAGTTGCCCACTGATACTGACTAGTATTCCAGTGTTTCTCTTCTCCCTCAGTTGCACCCTGGTACTGACTAGTATTCCAGTGTTTTCCCTCCTCCCTCAGTTGCCCACTGATACTGACTAGTATTAAAGTGTTTCTCTCCTCCCTCAGTTGCACCCTGGTACTGACTAGTATTCCAGGGTTTCTCTTCTCCCTCAGTTGCACCCTGGTACTGACTAGTATTCCAGTGTTTCTCTTCTCCCTCAGTTGCACCCTGGTACCGACTTGTATTCCAGTATTTCTCTTCTCCCTCAGTTGCACCCTGGTACTGACTAGTATTCCAGTGTTTCTCTTCTCCCTCAGTTGCACCTGGTACCGACTTGTATTCCAGTATTTCTCTTCTCCCTCAGTTGCACCCTGGTACTGACTAGTATTCCAGTGTTTCTCTTCTCCCTCAGTTGCACACTAATACTGACTTGTATTCCAGTGTTTCTCTCCTCCCTCAGTTGCACCCTGGTACTGACTAGTATTCCAGTGTTTCTCTTCTCCCTCAGTTGCACACTGGTACCGACTAGTATTCCAGTGTTTCTCTTCTCCCTCAGTTGCACCCTGGTACCGACTAGTATTCCAGTGTTTCTCTTCTCCCTCAGTTGCACCTGGTACTGACTAGTATTCCAGTGTTTCTCTCCTCCCTCAGTTGCACCCTGGTACTGACTAGTATTCCCGTGTTTCTCTTCTCCCTCAGTTGCACCCTGGTACTGACTAGTATTCCAGTGTTTCTCTCCTCCCTCAGTTGCACCCTGGTACTGACTAGTATTCCAGTGTTTCTCTTCTCCCTCAGTTGCACCCTGGTACTGACTAGTATTCCAGTGTTTCTCTCCTCCCTCAGTTGCACCCTGGTACTGACTAGTATTCCAGTGTTTCTCTTCTCCCTCAGTTGCACACTAATACTGACTTTTATTCCAGTGTTTCTCTTCTCCTCAGTTGCACCCTGGTACTGACTAGTATTCCAGTGTTTCTCTCCTCCCTCAGTTGCACCCTGGTACTGACTAGTATTCGCGTGTTTCTCTTCTCCCTCAGTTTGCACCCTGGTACTGACTAGTATTCCAGTGTTTCTCTTCTCCCTCAGTTGCACACTGATACCGACTAGTATTCCAGTGTTTCTCTCCTCCCTCAGTTGCACCTGGTACTGACTAGTATTCCAGTGTTTCTCTCCTCCCTCAGTTGCACCCTGGTACTGACTAGTATTCCAGTGTTTCTCTCCTCCCTCAGTTGCACCCTGGTACTGACTAGTATTCCAGTGTTTCTCTCCTCCCTCAGTTGCACCTGGTACTGACTAGTATTCCAGTGTTTCTCTCCTCCCTCAGTTGCACCCTGGTACTGACTAGTATTCCAGTGTTTCTCTTCTCCCTCAGTTTTTCTCCATCACTGAGCTAATGTGACCCCAGCACTGATGGAGCGGGGCGGGGAAGGGTCAAACTAGGATGCTGAGCAGGCAGTTGACATCCTCCTTATCAACTGATGATGTAATTGGTTGTCAGGATGCCGATGGCTAGAAGGTCATAATGGCGCACAATGAAAACCTGTGGCTTTGTGTAACTAAAAGGCCGGCTTGTTCCCCCTGCTGGCTTGTAGACAAGTTTTGGGCAATTTTTAGACATTTTTGCCAAGACACCCCTGAAGGAACCTCAAGGCACCCAAGGGTGCCTGGGCACCCTGGTTGACAAAGGCTGTGTTGCAGCAAAAATGGTGCATTGGTAACCCATTCCTTTCAATGGGCTGCCTTAACACAGCTCACTACAAAGATGTGAATGGGATTTTTCCATGGATACTGAGGTGATGTGATAAAGAAATGGTGGCCTCCTTCTATGGTCTCTGGCCCACCACCTCCAGCACCTCATCATTGGCCCATCATTGTGGTAGAGCAAAGAAGGCTTAGATCTGTATAAGGTTATTATAGCTCTCTGTGACCCCATTGGGGAAACTTTCTTTACCTTCTTTTGTTTTCATGAGGACAAGATATAAGAGGTACACCTCCCATTCTGGGACTCGGTTATTAGCCTAGCATCTAAGGCAGCCATTCTCAACCAGGATTCCATGGAACCCTGAGGTTCCTCCATAGCTAGGGGTTCCTTAAGCTGTGGCTAACAGACCTCCCATCTGATGGTGCCTTCATAGTTCTAGTCCATCGCCACTTGGCAGAGCTAGTGGCATGACTGCAAGAGAGTCATTCTGGCCACCACTGTATCGAGGGGGGGGGGTATTGTTCCTACTTACCACCACCAATGTAAGAGCCATTTTCACAATGACTCCTGCAAGACGAAGCATACCAGGATTTCCCTGAAACATGAACATTTTTTCAGTGGCCCCTCTGGGGTGAAATGGTTGAGAAAAGCTAATCTAGGGCAATGGTTGTTAACCATTGGGTCATGGCCGCTGTCAGGCCATTCTCCTCCAGCAAACTACAGTTCCCCCAACCTCCACAATGCCCCTCAACCTCTCACAGTTCCCCTAAGAGTCCTCAGTCCCCACAGAACCTGCCAGCCTCCCAGAACATCCCCTAGCTTGCTGCAGAGACTTCAGTGCCCTTTGTCACGATCGCACGGTCGCCGCCACCAACATGCGACAATCGCACGACCATGACTAACAGTAATACGTCACGCCCACGGCGTCAGACCCCAGACCTTCTCACCAAACTTGTGACCGAAGAGCCGGCCGATCTAAAACCACGGTGTGACGCGCGTAACAAGGCCCCACCCAGCTGCACCCTGCACAGCGATTGTCCAGCTAATGGACTACAATCGGTGCCTGCAGCCTGAATGCGCTTGTTACTGGGTCGGGTTAGTTACGCAACTAACCCTCTACTGCCACCACCACTTTTGTCGGAGACTGGGAAACTCCCGTTATCAAATATACACTATAATGATTGAAATATTGATCTGTATAGCACGGCCCGCGGACCTGTTATACAGAGATATAACAAACAGTAGCGTCTCTTCAAAGGCAGGAATTCGTGAATTGCAAGTAAGCGCTTAGAAACAGTTTAACACTTTCACAAAGAAAGATTTATTACTAAAAGAGTCAAACAGGTGCAATAAAATATTTACAAAGAGATGTCACGAAAATATATATGTATATAAAGATACAGCAAAGAGATAATAGGAAGGAACTTACAGGGTTAAGTTACTTGCCCATATGCCTTGTTTTGCAGATCCAAGTTGCAGAGCAGGATGATTCTTTGATCTCCTTTTGTTACGATGTTCAGCTGAGGAGATGTGTTAAAAACTTAACTTTCAGGCTTGCAGCCTGTCCTTTTTAAAAATCCCTCTGAAAGGGGGGTTGCTCTGACTACGCTGTGTTGGGAGGGGTCAGGGGAACTCTGAATTAAACTAACAGCTTCATACTACATGATATGAAACATAGAGTCGACCTGAGGAATGTTCAATTACTGCTGGTCAGTTTTATGATGTGTGGGCCTTCACAGTTTTGGGCCAGTGCTTCCCAATTCTCTGAGAAATGCTGGCCTTATCAGAACGTAGGTGAGAAAGGTTACATTTTCGCAGGCGGCTGGCACCAAACTAGGAATGCCTAGTCTGTGGTTGACCCCCCACCATCTGTCACTCAGGAAGGGAGGGGGTAGGGAGTGAATGATCGAGGAATAAGTAATACTTCCACTAAAAGAAAAGAAAAAGGGGAACTCCGCGTCCAACTCTGAAGAGCTAGTTTGCTACACCCTTGAGTTTCCCACATTGCCCCTGCACAGTCCCCACCCCCATTCGGAAACCCCAACCCCCACAGTTGCCCCTAGCTTCCTCTAGAAACCTCATCCCCTACAGGACTACCAGGTGTGCTGTAGAATCTCCTAACTTGCTCCAGAACCCCCCCCCCCCCCCCCATAATGGGGTCACAAGCAAAAATTAGACCATCTGTTTGGTAAGGTGGGGGGAACCTTTGGGATTTTACCTTTTTCTTTTCTAGTTATGTCCCAGTTGAGCAGATTCCCCTCACTTCCTGTGTTGTCACCAGGCCTAGCCAAGGCTCCACTCTTCAACCCACCTATCTGAAACTGACCAACATAAATTGTGGCTGGATCTGAGCTCTAAGGATAGCTGTGCCTCATAGAACCGTTAGCATGTTCACATCTTTCCAAAAATCATTATGAGTGTTTTTTTTTTTCTGCAACTTCCTGGCTATCCTGCCATAAAGGTCCTTATTAGGACACTTCCTGTTTTAGGGTGACAACGCTGTTTCCTAGTTGCTGTCCTGCATAGTCACCCTGTAGGATCCGCTTCCCATGGAGACTGTGTTGTCCTATCCCTTATGTTATCTTCATGAGGAAGCCAGTCCAGACACAAATGAGTGCATGTAGACAGGAATTGGCTGCATGGAGGATGTAGGAGATCTCCAGCATTGAGATGTAACAAAAAAAAAAATGAAAACAGGATTTCTATAAAGAAAAAAGCACACGATGGTGATTTATGATAATCAGACCTTTAGTCATCTAAATGTCATCCAGTTCGAGTTTACAGCTGCGTCAGTATAAGTCCAGATCTACCCGGGGGAGGGAGTATTCGTCGTTCAGTGTCCTCTGTTTAATTGCTCACAAATGGCCTCCCCATGGTATAGGCTGCACAAGTACCATGTCATACCAGAAACGGCATTACTGCCTGATCCTCACTGCTACACGCCACTTACATATTAGGAAGCTAGGGGAAAGAGATGAGGGGAGGTGTTCTGTAGTCTTCTAGGGTGACAACGCTGCTCCTCCATTGATACAGTGAATGTTGTCACCCTAGGACTGAAATGTGTTAGGATGATATTATGGAAAGTGTTCTCCAGTCCGACACCTTACACACTTCCTGTCCTAGGGGGACAAAGCTGCTTTTCCATCTCCACAGCACAGTGAATGAGTGTGGTCACTCTAGCACAGGAAGTGTTATTGGCAGGATCACCAGGTATAAATAAAGGACACAGCTCTGCTTTTGATCATCACCCACTGGATATAGTGCCACCTGTAGGAGGAGGACAGTTATGACAACTAAAAAAACAAGACAGCTCAGGAACAACCCCCGCTGGTGGCCAGAACTGCCCAGCAACTCCGTTATGAGCCTATTGGGCAGTGGCTCTCAACTCCTGGGCTGCGGCCTCCTTCCTTCTGGGCCTCCCACAGTGCCCCCAGGCCCCCATAGTGCCTCCCAACCTCTCCCAGTGTCCCCAGCCACCCACAGTGCCTCCCAACCTCTCCCAGTGCCCTTAGCTCCCCACAGTGCCTCCCGTCCTCTCCCAGTGCCCCTAGCTCCCCACAGTGTCTCACAACCTCTCCCAGTGCCCCCAGGCCCCCATAGTGCCTCCCAACCTCTCCCAGTGTCCCCAGCCACCCACAGTGCCTCCCAACCTCTCCCAGTGCCCTTAGCTCCCCACAGTGTCTTGCGACCTCTCCCAGTGCCCCCAGGCCCCATAGTGCCTCCCAACCTCTCCCAGTGTCCCCAGACACCCACAGTGCCTCCCAACCTCTCCCAGTGCCCTTAGCTCCCCACAGTGTCTCACAACCTCTCCCAGTGCCCCCAGGCCTCCATTGTGCCTCCAAACCTCTCTTAGTGACATCAGCTCCCCATAGTGCCCTCCAACCTCTCCCAGTGCCTCCAGGCCCCCACAGTGCCTCCCGACCTCTCCCAGTGCCCCCCAGCCCCCACAGTGCCTCCCAACCTCTCCCAATGCCCCCAGGTACCCATAGTACCTCCCAACCTTTACCAGCTCCCCACAGTGCCTCCCAATCTCTTCTAGTGCCCCCCAGCCCTCACAGTGTCTCCTGACCTCTCCCAGTGCCCCCCGGCCCACTCAGTACCTCCTAACCTCTCCCAGTGCCCCCAGGCCCCCATAGTACCTCCCACCCTCTACCAGTTCTCCACAGTGCCCCAGGCCTCCATACTGCCTCTCAACCTCTCCCAGTACCCCCAGGCCCCCACAGTGCTTCCCAACTTCTCCCAGTGCCACCAGGCCCCCACAGTGCCTCCCAACCTCTCTCAATCCCTCCAGCTCCCCACAGTGCCCCTAGGCCCCCACAGTACATCCCAGTGCCCCCATAGTACCTCCCAACCTCACCCAGTGCCCCCAAAGTTTAGGGATGACAATGTGACCAGCCGGTTTCAATGGTGACCAGGAATTTTAAAGGCTGCTAGAGAGGGTTGTCAGCTTTCCACCAGAAATGTAATGCGAAACTGGAAACTGGGAGGATCAATAGGTATTTGCAAATGGATGCGAAAGGAAGTAGACGTGGCCATAATACCAGCATTTATTACAGGTTATATACTCTGCACATTTTTTTTTGTCCCGAGGGCCACCTTTTGGTACTTTGTTGCGCGTCCCTTTGCAGAACCCAGCGGTCAGTAGCAGAACCATTCTTTTGTAAAGTGGCTACAATGGCAGTGATCTCTAACAGTCTCATGTTTCATGTCCCTGTTCTCTGAGTAGCGTGTCTTCAGTCTCCTAGCACCCCTGTTACTTGTCTTCACTCTCTGGTATATCTGCAGTCATGGCCGTAATTGGAAAACATGGGGCACCATACACCCTACCTGACAGGCCTCCCCTCCAGTACCTCCTACTGGCGGTGTTGACCACATCCCATCCCCCCACTACTCCCCTCCCCCCACACACTCTGCAATCCCCCCAACACCTTAATCTACACCCCCTGCATTCCCCATTACCTAGCATTCTGCACCACCTGCAGTTCCCATTTCTCTAGCTGTACCCGCACTGCACCTCACTTATACCCTTTCCCCCTCCCCCACACTCTGCCTCCCCCCTTACTCCACATTCTGCATCCCTCATTACCCCACATCTACTGTATCCCATTACACCCATTTGTGAATCCCCCAGTACCTTTTTCTCTGCATTCCCCATTAAGCCTCATTCTGCACCCCCATTACCCTACACCCCCCAAAATGCCTCATTCTGCACCAGCTGACACACAGCAATCCCCGCCATTTTTTTAGGCTCCTCCTGCACCCTCTGCATGGCTTGCAGCGAGCTTTGTCCTTTCTGCCAGGCATGGGGAATTTGGGGTGTTGTACTTAGGGATAAGGCGAGAGGAAAGGGGGGCCCTGGGAGGTTTGGCAGTTGTTGGACTTCTAAGCTGCCCACAGGCAGCCCATTCTGGGCCCCTCCGCTGACCTAATAGGGCCCGAGACTATTTCAGGACGGCTGCCTGTACCCTCCTATCAGTGGCCATGTCTGCAGTCTCTAGTTGACTACGACTGAGGCCCCCACCCCCCACCTTGTAGGTTGACAGCCATTGGTCTAATTGCTCTGAATGTTTCTGGATTCTTTGAATTATATTATCAATTGGCCTGGAATTAAAATGTTTTATCTTGACTAATCATCCCATGGATCATTGCAGGCCGATCCGATCTTCGACCCCCCACACCTGCATAGTCAGACATCCAAACCAATCAGAACTGACAGTGAATCCCATACCAGTGCCTTGGCATCTCTATTGGCCTTCCAAGCGGCAGATTTCCCAGGCCCCTCTCTCGTTTTCTCATTTTTCTCCCCGTATGACAGCGTGAAGAGTTAATCCGGTCTCATTGTCTTCTCCAATCTCTGCAGACTTTCCGAGAACATATTATTAGCCTGACTGAATGCTGAGAGGAGAATATACCCTGGAGGCCAGACTCTAAATCAATGTTTTTACTACAGAAATTAAATCGAGGAGCCGGCAGCCGAGATGGAGGAGATAAAGGTTTAGTTACAATGCAGTTTTATTTAAGAAAGCGAGCCGAGCATAAATGCATCCCTCATAAGCAATTTGCCAAAAGAGCTGACCGCTGAGATGGTTGGATCTCTTGATTTTGTTTTATGGTGTTTTCGGTGGTCCTGCAGTGGACAGCGCGGCATAAACCCGAACCGGATGACATTTACTTTGGTAAAACGCGGTATTTCATAGACATTGGCCGCGTGTTTTCACCTTTTGTCTTCCCATGTTGCATCTCCGTGCTGCAGATCTCCTGCATTGCCACCTCGACTGTCTCCATGAGCTCCAGTGATGGCTGCATGGCATTTCTCAGGGCGGGTTCCCTGATGGGGACAACAATGGGCCACATTGGCCTGCAGTTCCTTGCCTGTGTATTCTTACCTCCTTGCTGCTTTTCCTACCTGGATTCCTTTCACATACGTGGTTTAGTTGTGCCCACCTATGGACGTCACCTTCAGTTCTGTGGGTTTTCCTTCCATTACTTCCTGGCTCGCCTCCTACTTTGCTTGCCTATATATGCTCAGTCTAAGTACATTGCTTGAGCAACTCCAAAGTTCTCTGAGTTCCCGTTCATTAGCTACTTGTGTATCCTGTGGTTACTCGTGTACCCATCCCGGCTTTGTCCACCGTCTTTGCTTGTTCGCTGCCCGTCCTCACCTCGGCTTGTCTACTGGAGTTCCTGTTGTCTCCTGCTGTTCTCTGCTCGCATGAATGGTCTCCACATCCTCAGCTTGGGTGTACCTGGGGGCCCTGGTGGGGCCATCCCCACCATCAGGTGCTCTGGTGAAGAAGCAGGCTGGGGCTTCGACTCCACGAAAGTGCACCAACCACGCACATTACCTCAATACAAAACTTGATTTTATTAAAATGAGATATATACTCACAAACAAAGCAGTAAAACAAGCATGTAAGGTCCTCAAAGGAGCATTAAAGTGCAAGACTAGTGCGAGTTACATCAAGGGGGGAGACTGAAAAGTTCCATTGACGCGTTTCGAAGGGGGTCCCTTCTTCCTCACTTTGCAGTACTGGTTGGGCTTCGCCAGCCTTGTTAAGAGCTGCACAACCTTTGATCCATTGGGGGACAAACTTCCATAAGTGGTCCATCCACCCTTGATCTGGGTCCCTGAGCGCAGAAGGTGTTGTTTCTATCTCCACTGGCTTAGACTCCACGTCCTGGTGAATCCTAAGTTGGCAAACTACAAAGGATCACTACCACAGACGCTTGACACATGTCTGGGTAATTGGCCACTTGTAGTCTCCATTGCAACCCCATGTGATAGGGTGACAACTCAGCAGCACAACTGGGAAATTGAAAAGAATGCAAAAGGGCACCATTTAAGTGTAGTATTAAAAGCGCAAGTTTATTAAAATGCCAATAAGAAATTCACATGTAAAATGGAAAAAAAAGTGGGCATATTTGTATTACCTGTGGTGTGATTATGGCCACTGGTCTGGTGTCTCAACTTGGCTTGCTTCTCACTGTGCTCAGAGACTCGGATGTCTGAATGCATTCCTCGCTGACCCGGCCACGGTCCTTTATGTCTCTGAGTGCAATGAGAAGCAGGAGCATCATCCAAGTTGGGAGACCAGACCAGTGCCCACCACCCATTGGTGTATTTTGGTTTTGTGCTGCCGTAGGCAACAAAAAAATTGGATGCCCCCCCCCTTCCCGGGGAGAGAGCCTGACACAACATTCCCCCACCCTTGGTGAGAGCCTGACATTGACCAACAACACCCCTTACCACCCCCCACCCAAGAGAGCCTTCCACTGACATACAACCCCCCCTCCCGAGAGAGAGAAAGACACTCACCTTCACAGCTCCGAACATCTCTGGAAACAAGAGTCAGGCTTTGCATACACCATCAAGCAGCCTCTCTCAGATACCACCTGGTCCCCATGTCACATGTGTCCCTTCTTCTGTTCTTCTGTATCTTCTTCTGGGGGCGGTGCTGCCCCCCTGAAAATTGTCGCCCTAGGTAAATGCCTAGTTTGCCTGGTGGTAAATACACCACACCACAGATAATACAGATATGCCTGCTTTTTTCAGTTTATATGTATGTTGCCTATTGGATTTTGAATACTGCACTTAGTTTGCGCCCCCTTGTACTCCTTTCTATACCTCCCAGAGTTTACTTTGCTCTATGGGGCTTTGCTATGAAAGCCATGGACATCAAGGTATTCTATACCTCCTCCAGTGCCACCAACATTGTCTCCCTATAACAGGAAATGGCTGTACAAGGGCCTTCATGGCAGGATCACCAGGGATCTTTTTTTTTTTTAAATGAAAGCTACACGGTCCACTTATCTTTTGTTGCCCCTTTCCCAGACCTACCTTGTGTTCATTAAGGAGGAAAATGCATTTCTAAATGTATTGTTGATTTACGTTTGACGTCAAATGAATAACTTCTAACAGAGGTAGAGGAGGGAATAAGATCTGCAGTTAGATACATTGTGTAGTAAGGTACATAAAGTGCACATTAAATCAAAAAATGTGTCTCTGACCCAAACTGTCCCACCTTCCCCCTCTATAGATACATACTTACCTCAATCTGATGGCGCCGGCTGGTGTTCTTTTTTTGGAGGGAATGTCCTTTGACGCATTCCGTTTCTCCTTTCATATTCATCCTCACTATGGAACTGCTCCTTCATATGATCCACAACTCACCCAACACCTGGGACTTCTCCACCCAGAAGGACCACCGCAAGATAGCAGCTTATGGGGTTGACCGGCTTTCATACTCCGAAATTACTCTACTCTTGCTTATAACCCAACTTCAGATATTTGGTCAGCTTTCCAATTACAAGATGAACTACCACAAATCTGAAGTCCTGGTGATTCTCCTCTCGAATTGGACCATACAAAGCCTTTGGTGGAGGAGGAAATAAGATCTGCAGTTAGAAACATTGTGTAGTAAGGTACATAAAGTGCACATTAAATAAAAAAATGTGTCTCTGACCCAACCTGTCCCACCCTCCCCCTCCATAGATACATACTTACCTCAATCTGATGGCGCCTGCTGGTCCCCAAGTCTCACTGTCCTGGATGTGCCTGCAGATTACAGCCCTACAAGAGCGTCTCCTAATCGTCTCCAGACTCGGGACACAGCCCCATAGGAGTCTATGGCGTTATAATGCACAGGCATGGCCAGGATAGTGGGATTGATGGCGCTGGATGTAAACAAAATGCAGAATCATGGCTGTTAGATGGCGGTAGGTGTGCATCTCAGGAGGGGGCGTTAGACAAAAAGGATAAACGCACTTCGTTTTAAAGTGCACTTCAAGTACATTACTACTGTTGGTCATGTTTCCTCTCTACTTCCATGCTGATGACGTCAAATGTCACTCAACAAATGTAAAAAATGCATTTTCTTCATTAAAAGAAATTTTCATAATAGCAGGTTTAAAAATAAGAAATGAAAAGAAGCTGCCCATCAACATGGAAAATACAGTTGACAGTGCGGAGCTCTTCACAAATGACTGAAACGCATTCTTCGAATATCCGAGATCTTTGCCTGCTTCGCCTTAACCTAATAGATGTCTATTCTGCATACACAAGTGGTGCCGCGCTCGTGGAGAACCACCCGAAATATGGGCATATTCTGCTTGATTAAGACCAAAGAGACAACGGGGGGGGGGGGGGGTAAAGCCATGCCGTGCTCGTGAAGAACGACCCGAAATATGGGCACATTCTGTTTGATTAAGACCAAAGAGACAACGGGGGGGGGGGGGGGTAAAGCCATGCCGCGCTTGTGAAGAACCACCCAAAAAATGGGCATATTCTGCTTGATTAAGACCAAAGAGACAACGGGGGGGGTAAAGCCATGCCGCGCTTGTGAAGAACCACCCGAAAAAAGGGCACATTCTGCTTGATTAAGACCAAAGAGACAACGGGGGGGGTAAAGCCATGCCGTGCTCGTGAAGAACGACCCTAAAAAGGGCACATCCTGCTTGATTAAGACCAAAGGGGGGGTAAACATCTTCTTGTGTTTAGAGGGAATGTCCTTTGACACATTCCGTTTCTCCTTTGATATTCATCCTCACTATGGAACTGCTCCTTCATATGATCCACAACTCACCCAACACCTGGGACTTCTCCACCCAGAAAGATAGCAGCTTATGGGGTTGACCGGCTTTTTTTTTTTTTCTTTCATACTTCGAAATTATTCTACTCTTGCTTATAACCCAACTTCAGATATTTGGTCACCTTTCCAA
The DNA here is from genome assembly GCF_062004578.1 of Staurois parvus. Lineage (NCBI taxonomy): Eukaryota > Metazoa > Chordata > Amphibia > Anura > Ranidae > Staurois > Staurois parvus. The sequence continues at coordinate 213,464 of NW_028320070.1, read as the reverse complement.
TTACAAGATGAACTACCACAAATCTGAAGTCCTGATGACTCTCCTCTCGAATTGGACCATACAAAGCCTTTGGGTTAATTTTCTTCTTAATAGGTCTTTCTCACATAAGAGATCTGGAGACCCCCATCTGCGCGGCTCTTCACAAAGTCTTTGGACTCAATGCTAACCCCTTCCAGTCCGGACACTTTCACCCCTTCCAGTCCGGACACTTTCCCCCCCTTCCAGTCCGGACACTTTCCCCCCCTTCCAGTCCGGACACTTTCACCCCCTTCCAGTCCGGACACTTTCCGCCCCTTCCAGTCCGGACACTTTCACCCCCTTCCAGTCCGGACACTTTCACCCCCTTCCAGTCCGGACACTTTCACCCCTTCCAGTTTGGACACTTTCCCCCCCTTCCAGTCTGGACACTTTCCCCCCCTTCCAGTCCGGACACTTTCCCCCCCTTCCAGTCCGGACACTTTCCCCACCTTCCAGTCCGGACACTTTCCCCCCTTTCCAGTCCGGACACTTTTACCCCCTTCCAGTCCGGACACTTCCCCCCCTTCCAGTCTGGACACTTTCACCCCCCTCCAGTCCGGACACTTTCCCCCTCTTCCAGTCCGGACACTTTCCCCCCTTCCAGTCCGGACACTTCCCCCCCTTCCAGTCCGGACACTTTCACCCCCTTCCAGTCCGGACACTTTCACCCCCTTCCAGTCCGGACACTTTCATCCCCTTCCAGTCCGGACACTTTCACCCCCTTCCAGTCCGGACACTTTCATCCCCTTCCAGTCCGGACACTTTCACCCCCTTCCAGTCCGGACACTTTCCCCCCCTTCCAGTCCGGACACTTTCCCCCCCCTTCCAGTCCGGACACTTTCCCCCCTTCCAGTCTGGACACTTTCACCCCCCTCCAGTCCGGACACTTTCCCCCTCTTCCAGTCCGGACACTTTCCCCCTTTCCAATCCAGACACTTCCCCCCCTTCCAGTCCGGACACTTTCCCCCCCTTCCAGTCTGGACACTTTCCCCCCCTTCCAGTCCGGACACTTCCCCCCTTCCAGTCCGGACACTTTCCCCCCTTCCAATCCGGACACTTCCCCCCCTTCCAGTCCGGACACTTTCCCCCCCTTCCAGTCTGGACACTTTCCCCCCCTTCCAGTCTGGACACTTTCCCCCCCTTCCAGTCCGGACACTTTCACCCCCTTCCAGTCCGGACACTTCCCCCCTTCCAGTCCGGACACTTTCCCCCCCTTCCAGTCCGGACACTTTCACCCCCTTCCAGTCCGGACACTTTCACCCCCTTCCAGTCCGGACACTTCCCCCCTTCCAGTCCGGACACTTCCCCCCCTTCCAGTCCGGACACTTTCACCCCCTTCCAGTCCGGACACTTTCACCCCCTTCCAGTCCGGACACTTCCCCCCTTCCAGTCCGGACACTTCCCCCCCTTCCAGTCTGGACACTTTCACCCCCTTCCAGTCCAGACACTTTCCCCCCTTCCAGTCCAGACACTTCCCCCCCTTCCAGTCCGGACACTTTCACCCCCTTCCAGTCCGGACACTTTCACCCCCTTCCAGTCCGGACACTTTCACCCCCTTCCAGTCCGGACACTTTCACCCCCTTCCAGTCCGGACACTTTCCCCCCCTTCCAGTCCAGGCCAATTTTCAGCTTTCAGCACTATCACAATTTGAATGACAATTGCGCGGTCATGCAACACTGTACCCAAATGAATTTTTTAGCATTTTTTTGAGACAGATAAATCTTTATTTTGGTGGTATTTATTCACCGCTGGGATTTTTATTTTTTTTCTATATAAATGACAAAGTCCAAACATGTTGGGAAAAAAAAGTGTTTTTCTTATAAAATTTTGCAAATAAATAATCTTTCTTCATAAATCTTGGCTAAAATGTTTTCATCTATATTTTTTGCAAAAATAAAATAAATAACCCAAATTAGTTTATAACCAAAAACTATAATTTTTCAAAAAATTTTTTTACATTTTTCTTTTCTTTTTTATATTATTATTTATGTTTATTTTTTTTAACATACCGTCACCCTAGCAGTACAGTATCACCATAGTGACACTGCACTACTTGTGGGGGGTGATGAAGATTTTTTTTTTCTTTTTTTACACTGCTTTTAAACTCATAAAGGTTGTAAAAGCAATCATTTCTCCTTCTCTCTGGCTGCATTCTTGCAGCCATTGAGAAATACTGTGAGAGCTGTGATTGGTCACAGCTTGTCACATGGTACAAGGCTGTTGTAAATGGCCCTGTACCATGTGATCTCTGTGACCATTCACAGTTTTCACTAGTAGTAAACAATGATGTCAGGAAGTGACAGTTTACTACTATTCATGTGATCACTGAATGGCCAATCAGTGATCACATGATCGGGACCTCACACAGAGGTCCCGTATAGAGATCGGTGTTCTCTGACACAGTGGGCACCGGATCGCAGTGCCGCGTGCTCCCAGGGAGTGCACACAGGCAGTGAATGCAGGGGCCGCCCGCTCCTGCACGGCTCCCGTCCGACCGTTTATTTACATGGGCCAGACGGAAAGAGGTTAAACTTCTGTTACAGACCATCAATCAGGATCCTGCCAAATGGTATCAAGGAATGTTCACTTGGTTTGGCCGGAATAGTGTCCTCAAAATGATTATCCTCCTGAAGGCTGGCTTATCTTTTCCAAAGGTTTCCTATCTCCTTACATCCACTCTTTCTGAGGGACTTTTGTTTGACTTTCCTTTCTTTTCTATTGGCCCAGAAAATAGCAGGAATCACATTTCAGGTTCTGTTATCACCCTGAAGGGGACTTGCACCTCACATTGACCTCAGTACTGTGTATTCTGTTTGATCCTGCTGGATACCGGCACCTACTAACATATGGAACTGTACTTCTTCATTGTAGCTCAATAAAACAGTTGAAACGAGAAAACCGTTCCGTTCTTCGGCTGCGGTCAACAATGATCATTCATTTGTCCCCATTGAAAAATCCAACAAACGCTTTTCTGAAAGGAATATTTTTTGATGAAATTCCTCATTGCCTCTGGCCAGCTTTCCACACTTATGGGAAGGCTCGGTTTAATGTTTCAGCCAGGCGAAGCGAGCAACATCAGCTGTGCTGTCCTTATTACATAACCCATACAGCCCCTGGAACCCTTTGTGGTTTTTATAATACAGATAGTATACACAGCGGGTAAAATAAGTACTGAACACGTCGCCATTTTTCTAGGTCAATATATTTCTAAAGGTACCATTAACATGAAATTCTCCCCACATGTCGGGAACAACCCGTGCAATCCATACATACAAAGAAACCGAAACAAATACGTTCAGAAATTAAGTTATGTGTAATAAAATGGAATGACACAGGGAAAAAGTATTGAACACATGAAGAAAGGGAGGTGCAAAAAGGCATGGAAGGCCAAGACACCAGCTGAAGTCTATCAGTAATTAGAAAGCAATCCTGCCCCTTGTCAGTGCGCATTAATATCAGCTGGTTCAGTCTCAACTGATGGCCTATAAAAAGGTGTCTCATTACCAGACATCTTTTTATAGGCCATCAGTTGAGGCTGAACCAGCTGATATTAATTTGCCACACAAGAAACATCTCATGTTGGGTAAAAGCAAAGAGCTCTCTCAAGACCTTCACAACCTTGTTGTTGTAAAACATACTGATGGCATTGGTTACAGAAGGATTTCTAAATGTCTGAATGTTCCAGTGAGCACTGTTGGGGCCATAATTCAGAAGTGGAAAGAACATCATTTCACCATAAACCGTCCACGACCAGGTGCTCTTCGCAAGATTTCTGACAGAGGAGTGAAAAGAATTATCAGAAGAGTTGTCCAAGAGCATAGGGACCACTTGTGGAAAGCTGCAGAAAGACCTGGAATCAGCAGGTACAATAAGTAATGCACTCAGCCGCCATGGCCTGTATGCACGTCACCACGCAAGACTCCGTTGCTGAAGAAAAAGCTTGTTGAAGCTCATTTAAAGTTTGCTGCACATTTAGACAAGCCTGTGAAATACTGGGAGAATCTAATCTGGTCAGATGAGATCAAAATGGAACTCTTTGGATGCCAAAACACACACCATGTTTGGAGGTCACATAGCACTGCGCATCACCCCAAAAACACCAGACCAACAGTGAAGCATGGAGGTGGGAACACCATGGTGTGGGGCTGTTTTTCAGCATACGGTACTGGCAAACATCCTGTCGTTGAAGGAAGGATGAATGGAGAAATGTACCAAAAAATTATTGGTTAAAATCTGCTGCCATCTACCAGGATGATGAAGATGAAATGAGGGCGGACATTTCAGCAAGACAATGATCCCAAAACACAAAGCGAAGGAGACTCTCCATTGGTTTCACAGAAAGAAAATAAAGCTGCTAGAATGGCCCAGCCTATCACCTGACTGGAATCCAAGTCAGGTGGATTGAATTGAAGCCAAGCCAGAGTTCATAGAAGAGGCCCACGGAACCTTCAAGTCATTACCAACAAAGGATTTTGTACCAAGTATTAAATAAATTTCAGTTAGCGTGTTCAATACTTTTTCCCCGTGTCATTTCATTTTATTACACATAAACTTAATTTCTGAACGTATTTGTTTTGGTTTCTTTGTATGTATGGATGGCATGGGTTGTCACCGACATGTGGTGAGCATTTCATGTCAATAGCACCTTTAGAAATATATTTACCGAGAAAAATGGTGACGTGTTCAACATTTATTTTACCCTCTGTATACAGAGCATCCAGAAAGTATTCCCAGCGCTTCACGTTTGCCATATTTTGTTATGTTATTTCAAAATGGATTCAATTCCTTTTTTTCCTCCACATTCCACAAACAATACCCCATAATGACAGTGGGAAAGAAGTTAATTTTGATATCTTTCCAATTTATTAAAAGTAAAAAATTAAAAAAAAAACCCATGTACATAAGTATACCCCGCCTTTGCCATGACACTCAAAATTGAGCTCTGGTGCATCCTATTCCCACTGATCATCCTTGAGATGTTTCCACAACTTGATTGGAGTCCACCTGTGGGACATTCAGTTGATTGGAGTCCACCTGTGGGACATTCAGTGAATTGGAGTCCTCCTTGGAGACATTCAGTTGATTGGAGTACACCTGTGGGACATTAAGTGGATTGAAGTCCACCTGTGGGACATTCAGTGAATTGGAGTCCTCCTGTGGGACATTCAGTTGATTGGAGTCCACCTGTGGGACATTCAGTTGATTGGAGTCCACCTGTGGGATATTCAGTTGATTGGAGTCCACCTGTGGGACATTCAGTTGATTGGACATGATTAGGAAAGGCATAAACCTGTCTATAGAAGGTCCTACAAGTAACAGTGCATGTCAGAGCACAAACCAAGCCATGAAGTCCAAGGAATTGTCCATAGACCTCTAAGACAGGATTGTATCAAGGCACAGATCTGGGGAAGGATACAGAAACATTTCTGCTGCATTGAAGGTCCCAATGAGCACAGTGGCCTCCATCATCCGTAAATGGAAGAAGTTTGAAACTACCAGGAATCTTCCTAGAGCGGGCCACCCGGCCAAAATGAGCGATCGAGGGAGAAGGGCCTTAGCTGGGGAGGTAACCAAGCACCCGATGGTCACTGTGAAAGAGCTCCAGCGTTACCCTGTGGAGAGAGGAGAACCTTCCAGAAGAACAACCATCTCTGCAGCACTCCACCAATCAGTCCTATATGGTAGAGTGGCCAGATGGAAGCCACTCCTCAGTAAAAGGCAAATGGCAACCTGCCTGGATTTTGCCAAAAGGCACCTGAGGGACTTTCAGACCATGAGAAACAAAACTCTCTGGTCTGATGAAACAAAGATTGAACACTTTGGCCTGAATGCCAAGAGTCCTGTCTGTAGGAAACCAATCACCGCTCACCACCTGGCCAATACCATCCCTACAGTGATGCATGGTGGTGTCAAATTGTTGTTTGATGATCATGCAGAAGAAGTTTTGTACCTTCCCTGGGCGCCGCAATTGCCGGACCTCAATATCATAGAGCCACTATGGTCCGTTTTGGAGAACAAGGCCTGGGCTTGTTTTTCCCCTTCGGCATCTCTGCAAGGACTGGAATGATTTTTGCATGAAGAGCGGTATCAGATTCGATTATCCAACATTCAATACTTATATTTGTAAATTCCCAGGAGCAGTAAAGCCGTCTTGAATGCCAAAGGCGGTCCAACACCATATTGGGTTACAATTTTGTTATTTTACCCGGTGTTTCCATTAATTTGGCCAACCCCTGTACTTTTTTTTTTGTAACAGAGTAGCGAAGGTTAGGGAGGGTTGGTTTTTAATGCCACCCTCCCACTCACCTTTGTTTGTGTAGTGCTCACTCCTGCAGGAGCCCACAGTATTAGGGTCCAGGGGTGGACTGACAACTCATGAGGCCTCCGGTCAATAGGGGATCATGGAGCCCCTGTGTCTTTTCCCAAACTCAAAAAAGCCTATAAAAAAGGTACCAGGGGCATGTCATGGGGCCCCCTACTGACCCCGGGCCCTCGGGCAGTGCCCAAGTTTCCAAATGGTCAGTCCGCCCCTGTTAGGGTCCCTAGGGTCTTTTCCTGTAGTTGCACCACAGCCAGGCACAAAGTCACTCCATTGGCTCAGTGGACAGTCTAGGGGTACGCTTTTCTGATGCTTTGTTGTAGAAGTTGAACTTGGATACTCCCAGGGCTTTTTTTCTCAGAAAATAGGTGAAGGTACTCCCCCCTTTTGCGTCACGCCTTGTCTCCGCCCTCTTCCCACCTCTGAGCACCATCACTTGGTTCCACCCCCTACCCACCTCTCAGTACCGCCCCTTTTAGAGAATACAGAAGCAAGTATAATTTGTATATGTTAACATGAAAAGCAGTAATAGATACCCTACAGCCAGCAACAATAGAACCCTTCAAGGAACAGTAGATCACCCCAACAACAATAGCCCCCCCCCAGCAACATAATTTCCCTCTAACAATAGACCTCCAGCAGCATTAGATCCCCCAGAAACAAATGCCTCCCCCCGCAACAACATACCCCCCAACAACAATACATCCCCCAGCAATAATAGCCCCCACCAGGAACAATACACTAGATAGCCTAACAGCCAGCAACAATAGACCCCTCCCTTAACATTAGATCCTTCCCAGCAACAATAAGCTCCCCATCATCAACAGACACCCCCCCACCCCCGGAGACAATAGATTCCCCAGCATCCAGCATCAATAGACCCTCCAGCAACCCATTCAGTTCTAGAGGTGCCGGAACTGTGTTCCCCCATGTTCCTGCTGAAAAAAAGCCCTGGATACTCCAGTAACTTTTAGCGGCAACTTTTTCCTAAAGATGTGAGCAGAGTCCTTGTACAAGCAGTTAATGGACTGAGCTTTTCAGGACACCAGACACAATGTCCCCTTTGAACACCCTTGACTTTATAGCACTAGAGAGAGATGGCAGCAGCCCGCTGTCCCAGGGATCTCTTACACCGGCCGGTAGGACACCTTTGTCCTTGGATAATCAGTGGCCTCCTTCTAATATCTTCCAGACATTGTCTCCTAATGACACCAGACTAGATCCCCAGACGAAAAGTCCCTCAGCCAGCTCTGGCAACATTCAGTGGAAAGCCTAGCTGGGACCTGGATGAATAGCAGACACATGGCAGGTCCCCCTTTCCAGGCTGTGATCTCCTCAGGGACAAGACCCTTCTGCTCCCAGTCTGTGCATATATACGCACTTCCAGCCACCATTGGGGCTCCTCTCCTCAGGGATTGGCTACATAAATATGCAACTGCTGGTTTGACTCTCCCTGCCTTCTATCGGCCAGAACATATCCAGACAGACTGGACCAAAATAATCACCCAGAGGTCTACTGACCACAGTGAGCCGAGAACGAAATGTGCCCAACCCATCACCTATCTAGGAGGGGGCTACATTCCTCTCATTTGTTTTCTTGGTCTGGTGTCCCCACAGACAGTACAGAAGTTCCAATCACTCCTTTCCACACTCTCTAAGCTTGGAGTAAATTGGCCCTAATGTATGTAAAGTGCTGCATAAAACGCACTATATAAATACCTACAATGAACACGGAGGGACGAGTGCACTTATCCTTTGAGCTTTTCCCTTATGACCTAACTCACATTTATGAAAAATAGTTTTAAGGAGGAAAATGCATCTTCTGAATTTACTGTTGAATGGCATTTGACATCAAATAAATACATTCTAACCATAGAGAAGTAAATATGATGGCATTTACAAACCTTCTGTAGTGATGTACTTGAAGGATAAGTGCATGTACTTATATACTGTTTATTCCCTTCCTCTGACCGAATGTAAACACCCCCCCCCCCCTCCTCCACCCATACATACTTCATCCAATGGCTGCAGCCTCTGGGAATTGTTTACATCCAGCGCCATAAGTCTTCACGGACCAGACCCCCTGCGCATTTCTGCCCTGTAGGCTCCTATGGGACTGTCTAGTTGTTTCTGGCCTTGGGGCGCAGCTCCATGGAAGTCTACAGCAGCGATACTCAACCTTCTTTCAGTCGCAACACCCTAAAATATGCAATCTCAAGGCACTGAGAAACCTGAGCGGGGGACAGTGCATGCAACCGCCCCGAGATGCCCCTTCATGTTAGAGGTCCCTCCTTCACGTCAGAAGTCCCCCCATTGCAGTAGAGGTCCCTCATCACGTCAGAAGTCCCCCCATTGCAGTAGAGGTCCCTCATTATGTCAGAAGTCCCCCCATTGCATTAGAGGCTCCTTTTACACGAGTTCCCCCATCACAAACCCCCAATTACATAGTCTCCTCATGACAGAGCCCCCCAATCACACAGACCCCATCACAGACCTTCCCAGTCACACAGTGCCTCCTTCACGTCAAAGTCTCCCCTTCACATTAGAGGTCCCTTATCATGTCAGAAGTCCCCCCATTGCATTAGAGGATCCTTTTACACGAATCCCCCCATCACAAACCCCCAATCATATAGTCTCCTCATCACAGAGCCCCCCAATCACACAGCCCCCCGTCACAGAGTTTCCCAGTCACATAGTGCCCTCTTCACATCAGAGGTCCCTGTCTTTGCATTAGAAGTCCCTCTTCACATCAGAGGTCCCCCTCTTCACATTTGAGGTCCCTAATCACGTTATAAGTCTCTGATCGCATTAGAGACCCCCTTTACATGAGTCCCCGATCATAAACCCCCAATCACACAGCCCCCCATCACACAGCTTCCCAGTCACACAGTGCCCTCTTCACATCAGAGGTCCCCTTTCACGCATTAGAGGTCCCTCATCACGTTAGAAGTCTCTGATTGCATTAGAGACCTCCTTTACATGAGTCCCCCATCACAAACCCCCAATCACACAGCCCCCCATCACAAAGCTTCCCAGTCACTTAGTCCCCTCTTCACATCAGATGCCCCCCTTTCACATTAGAAGTCCCTCATCACATCAGAAGTCTCTGATCGCATTAGAGGCTCCCTTTACATGAGTCCCCCATCACAATCCCCAATCACTGAGCACCCTCTGCACATCAGAGGTGTCCCCTACACTTCAGAGGCCCCACTATACAGTGCTCAGCATAAATGAGTCCACCCCAACAGATGTGTCAGAAAAGCTTGACTTTCCTTTCAGAACCAACATTTTGTATGGGACACTATACTACAAAATCCTCCCACAAATGCCAGCCATTGATTGCAGACAAGATTTGTTCATTTGCACACAAAAGTATTTTTCCTAACAAATCCATCCAAGACCATGTTGCAAAAATGAACACACCTAAATGAAAGTCTTATGGGCAAAGCTAAATTTTAGACAACAAAATCCTAATGAACAAGAATTCAGCTCCAGGTGAGTCCAATTATTCATTAAACAGGTGTCCAGTAGACAGGTGATTATAGAGGGGCGTTACTTAACAAAGAAAACCCCTCCCATTTCATGCTGTCAGCAATGGCACCACGTGGAAGAGAAATGTCACAAGGCCTGAGGACAGCTTTACTTATCAGTCAGAATACTGGAGCAAAATTGATACAAAAATGTAATAAAGATAGAACTGCAACCATCTCACAGAGACGTCCAGGCTGTCCACAGAAGGTAACACCTCGACAGGAGCATCTTCTGATGAGAAGGGTTGAAGAAAATTGCCCTGCAAGTTCACTGCAGTTAGCTAGAGAAGAAGAAAGCCAAACTGGGGTGATTGTTTACCGTGACACAATATGGCGCACACTGCAGAGGAATGGCATGCATGGGTGTCATACATGAAGGATGCCTCTCCTAAAGCCCATGCACAAAAAAGCCCACCTAGAATTTGCCAGGGCCCATGATGACAAAGAAGACTACTGGGACTCTGTACTCTGGAGTGATGAGACCAAGATAAATGTTTCTGGAACTGATGGTTTCAAAACTGTATGGCGTCACAAAGGTGAGGAGCACAAAGAAAAATGCATGGTGCCTACTGTGAAACATGGTGGTGGCAGTGTCCTTCTGTGGGGCTGCATGAGTGCTGCTGGTGTCGGGGAGCTGCATTTCATTGATGGTATCATGAATTCACAGTACTGCTCTATATTGAAAGAGAAGATGCTGCCATCACTCCGTGCCCTTGGTCAACATGCACTTTTCCAACATGACAATGATCCAAAACACACATCTAAGGCCACTGTTGTATTTCTGAAGAAGAATCGGGTGAAAGTGATTCAGGGGCCAAGTATGTCTCCTGATCTGAACCCAATCCATCACCTATGGGGGATTCTGAAGAGACAAGCTGAGCATCGCTGTCCATCCAGCATCCAGGCTCTAAAAGAGGTCGTTCTGGAACAATGGAAAAAGATCGATGTTGCAATATGTCCCCAACTTGTCCATTCCATGCCTAGAAGACTCAGTGCCGTCCTTACAGATCATGGAGGTCCTACAGAATACTAGATGGAGGAGTTTTTTTGTGCAGTGGATTCATTTTTGCATCAGCTAATTTGAGTAAAACTGAAGATTTTGTCATCTAAGTTCTATTATTAACCTTCCTGTCATGTCATGAGCCGAACAAATGTTCTATAAAACTCAGTTTTAGCAAAATTTAGTAAATTGTTCTTGTGTTCATTGAGATACTGATTCAAATCTTACTTTTCAAAAGGGGTGGAGTCATGTACACTGAGCACTATGCATGAAAGCCCCCAATCACATCAGAGTCTTCCATTCACATTAGAGGCCCCACTCTACGTGAGAGCCTCCCGTCCCATCAGAGGTTCCTCCTTCACATCAAAGTTCCCACTATACATGAAAGCCCCCCTTGGCATCAAAGCCTCCCCTGTTCATCAGAGGCCCCCTTTACATCCCTTATCACATCAGAGTCCTCCCATCACAAAACCACCAATCGCACAGTTTCCTCATCACAGATCCACCCCCCCAATCACACAGTCCCCCATTACAGAGCCCCCCCAATCGCACAGTCCCACATCACAGTGCCCCCCAATCACACAGTCCCCCATCACAGAGCCCCCCCCCCAATCATACAGTTCCCTTTATCACATATCCAATCACACAGTCCCCCATTACAGAGCCCCCCCAATCACACAGTTCCCCATTACAGAGCCCATCCAATCGCAGTCCCCCATCCATCACAGAGCTCCCCCAATCGTACAGTCCCCCATCACAGAGCCCCCACATCACACAGTCCCCTATTACAGAGCCCCCCCCAATCACACAGTTCCCCATTAAAGAGCCCCACCAATCGCAGTCCCCCATCACAGTGCCCCCCCTATCACACAGTCCCCTATCAAACAGCCTCCCAGTTACACAATCACCTCTTCACATCACAGCCCTCTCTTATAGTTGCACCAATGAGGTAGAGGGTGGGAGGTGTGGAGGAGGAGGTCTTTTGTCTTCTCCTGAATGCTGGGCCTGTATGCCTCCTACCTGGACCAAAGTCATGTCTTGCCATGGTGCAGGTGAGCCAGCCGCCATCACTGTAGCAGTGCATGATGCCATGCATCTTGGCCCTAGAGCATCATTGGTTGCTATGGTGCTGGCAGCCAACCTGCCCTCATCATGGCAACTCATGAGGCTGATCCAAGGCTGCCTGGGTCCCGTGCTGTCAGCACCCCAGGGGACCTCAGACGGCACCCAAGTTGATAAACTCTGCTCTGTAGGACTGTAGTGTGCAGTCGTGGCCAGGACAGTGGGCTATGCGGTGCTGGATGTAAGCAAACTCCAGGTCCATGGCCATCGGATGGAGTAAGCCTTCATCTGTGGAGTCTTTGGTTTTAAAGTGCACTTATCCGCGAAGTACGTTACTACAAAAGGTCTCTAAATCCACTTCCATGCTGTTGACGTCAAATGTCATTCATCGATAAATTTAGAAATGCATTTACCTCCTTAAAACAACTTTTCATGAGCACAAGTGTAAAAATGAGATATAAAAAGAAGCTGCCGATCAACGCAGAGAATATGGCAGCCGGTAAAGAGCGCCCCACAGATGACAAACCCGTGTTAAAAATATCCGCGATCTTTGCGCTGCCGTAGATGAATATTCTGCGTACACGAGCCGCGCTCTTGAAGAACGACCCATGAAAAGCACATTCTGCTTGATTAAGACAAAAGACATGACCGGGGGTAAACATCTTCCATCGTGCGCAGGGAACGTCCTTTGAAGCGACGCGGAAGACAAGAGGAAAATCAGCAGATTTTTGCCTCAAACTGCACACGGCTCGGAGATACGATGTGACACGGAGGAGCCGTCACAATGAGGATTTATTCCGGGCACAACGATGGCGAGGAACGTCAGGAATTCACACTCGGCGCTCTCATAAAGTGTAGCTCCGGGGTTTACAGGCTGCCACATATTAAACCGGATCTCGTCTTTTATATTTGTGAAGAAGAAATCCAAATATTACAAAAATAAAAGATAAAACTTGAAAATTGAGGGTGGGGGAGGTAATGGCCTCCTAAGTGGTCATAGGTCATTTACTCAGTTCACGTATCCTTCAGCTGTAGACAGGACTGAAGGGGTAGATGTTTAGTCTATAACCAGTGGACAAGGGCAAATCTCCCAGTGGGACACACAAGCCAATAGAGAAACCTGACAGAGGTTGTAATCTTTCCTCATGAAAACGTTTTGGCTAGAATAGAACTCCAGCCTTCCATTCAGTCTTGCACAGGTGTACTGGCTCCTCCCCTTCAGTCTTGCACAGGTGTACCGGCTCCTCCCCATCAGTCTTGCACAGGTGTACCAGATCCTCCCCTTCAGTCTTGCACAGGTGTAGCGGCTCCTCCCCTTCTGTCCTTCCCAGGTGTACCAGCTCCTCCCCTTCAGCCTTGCACAGGTGTACTGGCTCCTCCCTTCCAGTCTTGTACAGGTGTACCTGCTCCTCCCCTCCAGTCTTGCACAGGTGTACTGGCTCCTCCCCTTCAGTCTTGCACAGGTGTAGTGGCTCCTCCCCTCCAGTCATGCACAGGTGGACCGGCTCCCCCCCCTTCAGTTGTACACAGGTGGACCGGCTCCTCCTCTCCAGTCTTGCACAGGTGTACTGGCTCTTCCCCTTCAGTCTTGCACAGGTGTACCGGCTCCTCCCCTTCGGTCTTGCACAGGTGTACAGGCTCCTCCTCTCCAGTATTGCACAGATGTACAGGCTCCTCCCCTTCAGTCCTGCACAGGTGTACCGGCTCCTTTCTTGGAATGGAATGGCTTCCTCTGATTTCACTGCACACTGTGAGCTTCTCACAATGAGGCTCCAGAGAAGTCCTGGAGTTGAACATGGGAAGGAGCTAGAGGGCAGGAGGTCTTGGGAGGAGCAGAGAGGATCTTTTGGGTGATATTTTGAGATGGTGATGGTGATGTAGCTCAGGGAATAGTTGCGGATGGTTTTGTGTTGTACTTAGTATTTTGCATTTTTTTCTTAGGGCAATTTTAGGTCAGTGGATGAATTAGTAGAGAGGTCATTTGAGGGATTGGAAGTGTGAGTTGGAGGACACTAAGTGGAGGCCAGTGGATGGATTTGCAGAAAGGGTGGAGGACACTGAGAGAACGCCAATGTACGGATTGGCAGAGAGGGGTGGAGGACTCTGAATGGAGATGGAAGGATTGGCAGAGAAGTTTAGAGGACACTGAATGGAGGCCAGTAGAGGGATCGGGAGAGAGGGGTGGAGGACACTGAGTGGTGGCAAGTGCAGGGATTGGCAGAAAAGGGTGGAGGACACTGAATGGAGGCCAGTGGAGGGATTGGCAGAGAGGGGTGGAGGACACTGAATGGAGACAGTGGAGAGATTGGCATAGAGGGGTGGAGGACACTGAATGGAGACCAGTGTAGGGATTGGCAGAGAGGAGTGGAGGACACTGAGTGGAGGCCAGTGGAGAGATTGGCAGAGAGGGGTGGAGGACACTGAGTGGAGACCAGTGGAGGGATTGGCAAAGAGGAATGGAGGACACTAAGTGGAGACAGTGCAGGGATTGGCAGAGAGGAGTGTAGGACAATGTTGGGATTGGCAGAGAGGGGTGGAGGACACTGACACTGAGTGGAGGCCAATGGAGGGATTGGCAGAGAGGGGTGGAGGACACTGAATGGAGACCAGTGGAGGGATTGGCAGAGAGGAATGGAGGACACTGAATGGAGGCCAGTGTAGGGATTGGCAGAGAGGGGTGGAGGACACTGAGTGGAGACCAGTGGAGGGATTGGCAGAGAGGAATGGAGGACACTGAGTGGAGACCAGTGGAGGGATTGGCAGAGAGGAATGGAGGACACTGAATGGAGGCCAGTGTAGGGATTGGCAGAGAGGGGTGGAGGACACTGAGTGGTTGGTAAGGTGGAGGACGCTGAGTGGTTGGTAAGGTGCAGGACGCTGAGTGGTTGGTAAGGTGGAGGACGCTGAGCGGTTGGTAAGGTGGAGGACGCTGAGTGGTTGGTAAGGTGGAGGACGCTGAGTGGTTGGTAAGGTGCAGGACGCTGAGCGGTTGGTAAGGTGGAGGACGCTGAGTGGTTGGTAAGGTGGAGGACGCTGAGCGGTTGGTAAGGTGCAGGACGCTGAGCGGTTGGTAAGGTGCAGGACGCTGAGTGGTTGGTAAGGTGGAGGACGCTGAGCGGTTGGTAAGGTGCAGGACGCTGAGCGGTTGGTAAGGTGGAGGACGCTGAGGGGTTGGTAAGGTGGAGGAGGCTGAGTGGTTGGCAAGGTGGAGGACGCTGAGCGGTTGGTAAGGTGGAGGACGCTGAGCGGTTGGTAAGGTGGAGGACGCTGAGCGGTTGGTAAGGTGGAGGACGCTGAGGGCTTGGTAAGGTGGAGGACGCTGAGGGGTTGGTAAGGTGGAGGACGCTGAGTGGTTGGTAAGGTGGAGGACGCTGAGGGCTTGGTAAGGTGGAGGACGCTGAGGGGTTGGTAAGGTGGATGTGTCTGGCAGCAGCATTCATGATGGACTGGTTTGCAGCAATGACCACCTGTAGACATGTCTGGCCTCCTGAATGAACACATGACTGTAGAGAAGATTTGTCGTTCGTTCTTGTTTCTTTCTTCGGTCTTCTGTGCCAGCCTGGCAGTCCTGCCGTCAGAGGAAGCTCATCAATCTCACATCTCACTGCCACTGAGAAGTCTCCGTTATGTCGTCGTTAGCACTCGTCCTAATTTGGAAAATTTGTATGAATATAATTACAAAGCAATCATTACGAGAATAGCAGACGAAGGAGGAAATTGGCGGAATCTTGTACTCAGCGGGAGGAACGTCCTGATTAGTCCTGATCTCATTTACCCCGTGTAAAAGTTCACTTTTCCGAAATTATATGCTTCTTAATTAAATCTTTGCTAATCAACTTTTCTGCAGACTTTCTCTGCACCTTCCCGCCGTTCAGCCAAAGACGGTTTATACAGCGCAGAATGCTGCGGGGAGGCGGGGGGGGGGGGGGGGGGAGGGGAGGGGGGGGGGGTGTTGGATGTATTCGGGGATTTCCTAGAGTGCAGAAATCCGGCGATCAGAGCTTAGCGGTCTATCTGGGGAAATCTGAAGAGCGAGTTGGAGGTGAAGGGTCCCGGGACGAGAGCCATAGTGGGCTGGAGAATGTTGGCCCCCCAGCCGTTTCCTGCCATTTCTGACCACTCAACCTTACAGTTTACATCCGAGAAAATAATGTCACTTATTTCAGCTTCTCGGTTCTGCATCCGGCATTATTTTTATTTTTTTATTTTATTTTTAGCTGGTGATCCATCCAATCGCACGCTTCCTGTCCGATGGGGACTTCCCCAGAATCTTCATAAACAAAGGATCTGTCACAGCCCATCCTATCATAAGGGACGTTGTTCATTCTGTGTGATAGCAATAAAGTTGATTGGAAAAAAACACATTTTAACGGCCCCCCCCCCCCTCCCCCCTTTCCCTCTGTCTTGGCAAATGACGGACAGGCAGGAGCTCTTGTTCTGGGAGAACATCATATGACTTCCAATATGTTCCTGTGTCAGCAGTGGGGTCCTCCTGGGTCTCCTCCCATATTTCTGTGTCAGGGGTGGGGTCCTCCTGGTCTCCTCCCATATTTCTGTATTAGCAGTGGGGTCCTCCTGGGTCTCCTCCCATATTTCTGTGTCAGGGGTGGGGTCCTCCTGGTCTCCTCCCATATTTCTGTATTAGCAGTGGGGTCCTCCTGGGTCTCCTCCCATATTTCTGTGTCAGCAGTGGGGTCCTCCTGGGTCTCCCACCATATTTCTGTGTCAGCAGTGGGGTCCTCCTTGGTCTCCCACCATATTTCTGTGTCAGCGGTGGGCTCCTCCTGGTCTCCTCCCATATTTCTGTATCAGCAGTGGGGTCCTCCTGGGTCTCCTCCCATATTCCTGTGTCAGCAGTGGGGTCCTCCTGGATCTCCTATCATATTTCTGTGTCAGCGGTGGGGTCCTCCTGGGTCTCCTCCCATATTTCTGAGTCAGCGGTGGGGTCCTCCTGGGTCTCCTACCATATTTCTGAGTCAGCGGTGGGGTCCTCCTGGGTCTCCTACCATATTTCTGTGTCAGCAGTGGGGTCCTCCTGGATCTCCTATCATATTTCTGTGTCAGCGGTGGGGTCCTCCTGGGTCTCCTCCCATATTTCTGTGTCAGCAGTGGGGTCCTCCTTGTTCTCCCACCATATTTCTGTGTCAGCGGTGGGGTCCTCCTGGGTCTCCTACCATATTTCTGTGTCAGCAGTGGGGTCCTCCTGGGTCTCCTACCATATTTCTGAGTCAGCGGTGGGGTCCTCCTGGGTCTGCTACCATATTTCTGTGTCAGCAGTGGGGTCCTCCTGGGTCTCCTCCCATATTTCTGTGTCAGCAGTGGGGTCCTCCTGGGTCTCCTCCCATATTTCTGTGTCAGCAGTGGGGTCCTCCTGGGTCTCCGCCCATATTTCTGTGTCAGCGGTGGGGTCCTCCATGGTCTCCTACCATATTTCTGTGTCAGCGGTGGGGTCCTCCTGGGTCTCCTCCCATATTTCTGTGTCAGCAGTGGGGTCCTCCAGGTCTCCTCCCATATTTCTGTGTCAGCAGTGGGGTCCTCCTTGTTCTCCCACCATATTTCTGTGTCAGCAGTGGGGTCCTCCTGGGTCTCCTCCCATATTTCTGTGTCAGCAGTGGGGTCCTCCTTGGTCTCCCCCCCCCGTACCCCCAATCCCGCAGTTCTGCCGACTTCCCTCCTCTCCTCCCCACAAGCAGCTGCAAACACACAATAGAATCCTTCATGGTGGAGAGAGAGGTAAGGGTGAATACTGTCACAATTACCAGCCCCCTTTTTTTTGGAATGGACACAAGGAGTGATCTGTACTGATTACTCACTGTGTTCATTCATAATTGCAATTCTATGCATAAAGTATAGAAAACTGGAGAGGGGGGGGTTTAGAGCGGGGGGGCCCTGCCAGGTTGGCTATATGGGGCCCTGTGGTTTTTAACAGTAGCTCCGATGACCCCTGAGTTTGACTTGGATCCAGCAATCCCTGATACAGTAGAGATAAGACTGGGAGATGGAGGAACAGTACAATCAGTTGTCATCATGCGCCAACAAGGAATTCGCTGGTAGGGGGAGAGAGCAGAGTGACAGAGATGAGCTCATCAGTCTGCTGCTTCTCCTGTCACTGTCCAATCACAGGCTGGGGGAGGGACAAGACTGGAAAGTGATACTGAACATAGAAAGATCAAGTACGTATGCTTTGCTGTGCAGCAGAGCTGTATAAATCTCAGGACTGGATGGATATAAACACAAACCAGGTCCTGTGCGTTGTTGTACTGTTGGCATGGAGTGCAGCTCTAACATTCATATGGCCTTAGAATGAGGCGCCTTGTGCTGCAGAGCTAGCACTCTATCCAGCCCATACCAGGTATTGTGGTTAGTCTCTGTAAATAATGGCGGACACGTGTGAGCGCCTCTCTCCCGCCCCCCGGGGTCTCCTCCAGACAAAACAGGCGCCATGTTCCCGGCTGATTATAACTTGGGTTTGGTTTATGGCGCCGGGTGTGTGGCCGATCCTCACTGTGAGGATTTAGTGCTCGTCTTTATGTTCTCCCAACATCTCTATTTGTTTCATCTTTTCTGCTATTTTACTTTTCCTGGACGCTCCCAGAGCCACGAATCGATGCAATCGAGGAAGCATGTCTCCGGATGTGTCCGGCAGGAGCGGCAATCCCAACAACCCAGAGAGCTCTCAATGTCACATCATTCTGCCGTGGGAGGGAAACAGGAAGATTCTTCATTGGTAATTCAGCTTCACACAGGATAGTAACACGGTGATGGAAACAATAGGTGGTGGCACGTTGGTGGACAAGGATGGTAACAATAGGTGGTGGCACGTTGGTGGGCAGTGATGGTAACAATAGGTGATGGCACGTTGGTGGACAGGGATGGTAACAATAGGTGATGGCACGTTGGAGGACAGTCATGGTAACAATAGGTGGTGGCACATTGGTGGGCAGTGATGGTAACAATAGGTGATGGCACATTGGTGGGCAGTGATGGTAACAATAGGTGGTGGCACGTTGGTGGATAAGGATGGTAACAATAGGTGATGGCACGTTGGAGGACAGTCATGGTAACAATATTTGGTGGCACGTTGGAGGACAGTCATGGTAACAATAGGTGGTGACACGTTGGAGGACAGTCATGGTAACAATAGGTGGTGACACGTTGGTGGGCAGTGATGGTAACAATAGGTGATGGCACGTTGGTGGACAGCGATGGTAACAATAGGTGGTGGCAGGTTGGTGGACAGGGATGGTAACAATAGGTGGTGGCACATTGGTGGACAGGGATGGTAACAATAGGTGATGGCACGTTGGTGGACAGTGATGGTAACAATAGGTGATGGCACGTTGGTGGACAGTGATGGTAACAATAGGTGATGGCACGTTGGTGGATAAGGATGGTAACAATAGGTGATGGCACGTTGGAGGACAGGGATGGTAACAATAGGTGGTGGTACGTTGGTGGACAGTGATGGTAGCAATAGGTGGTGGCACGTTGGAGGACAGTCATGGTAACAATAGGTGGTGGCACGTTGGAGGACAGGGATGGTAACAATAGGTGGTGGTACGTTGGTGGACAGTGATGGTAGCAATAGGTGGTGGCACGTTGGAGGACAGTCATGGTAACAATAGGTGGTGGCATGTTGGTGGACAGTGATGGTAACAATAGGTGGTGGCACGTTGGTGGACAAGGATGGTAACAATAGGTGGGAGCACGTTGGTGGACAGGGATGGTAACAATAGGTGGTGGCACGTTGGTGGACAGGGATGGTAAAAATAGGTGGGGGCATGTTGGTGGGCAGGGATGGTAACAATAGGTGGTGGCACGTTGGTGGACAGGGATGGTAACAATAGGTGGGGGCATGTTGGTGGGCAGGGATGGTAACAATAGGTGGTGGCACGTTGGTGGACAGCGATGGTAACAATAGGTGGGGGCACGTTGGTGGACAGGGATGGTAACAATAGGGGGTGGCACGTTGGTGGACAGTGATGGTAACAATAGGTGGGGGCATGTTGGTGGGCAGGGATGGTAACAATAGGTGGTGGCACGTTGGTGGACAGTGATGGTAACAATAGGTGGGGGCATGTTGGTGGGCAGGGATGGTAACAATAGGTGGTGGCACTTTGGTGGACAGCGATGGTAACAATAGGTGGTGGCACGTTGGAGGACAGTCATGGTAACAATAGGTGATGGCACGTTGGTGGACAGGGATGGTAACAATAGGTGATGGCACATTGGTGGACAGGGATGGTAACAATAGGAGATGGCACGTTGGTGGACAGGGATGGTAACAATAGGTGGTGGCACGTTGGTGGACAGTGATGGTAACAATAGGTGGTGGCATGTTGGTGGACAAGGATGGTAACAATAGGTGGTGACACGTTGGTGGACAAGGATGGTAACAATAGGTAGTGGCACGTTGGTGGGCAGTGATGGTAACAATAGGTGGTGGCATGTTGGTGGACAGGGATGGTAACAATAGGTGATGGCACATTGGTGGGCAGTGATGGTAACAATAGGTGGTGGCACGTTGGTGGGCAGTGATGGTAACAATAGGTGATGGCACGTTGGTGGGCAGTGATGGTAACAATAGGTGATGGCACGTTGGTGGGCAGTGATGGTAACAATAGGTGGTGGCACGTTGGTGGACAGGGATGGTAACAATAGGTGGTGGCACGTTGGTGGACAGGGATGGTAACAATAGGTGGTGCCACGTTGGTGGACAGTGATGGTAACAATAGGTGGTGGCACGTTGGTGGACAAGGATGATAACAATAGGTGGTGACACGTTGGTGGACAAGGATGGTAACAATAGGTAGTGGCACGTTGGTGGACAAGGATGGTAACAATAGGTGGTGGCACGTTGGTGGACAGGGATGGTAACAATAGGTGGTGGCACGTTGGTGGACAGTGATGGTAACAATAGGTGGGGGCATGTTGGTGGGCAGTGATGGTAACAATAGGTGGTGGCACGTTGGTGGGCAGTGATGGTAACAATAGGTGATGGCACGTTGGTGGACAGGGATGGTAACAATAGGTGATGGCACGTTGGAGGACAGTCATGGTAACAATAGGTGGTGGCACGTTGGTGGGCAGTGATGGTAACAATAGGTGATGGCACGTTGGTGGGCAGTGATGGTAACAATAGGTGGTGGCACATTGGTGGGCAGTGATGGTAACAATAGGTGGTGGCACGTTGGTGGATAAGGATGGTAACAATAGGTGATGGCACGTTGGAGGACAGTCATGGTAACAATAGGTGGTGGCACGTTGGTGGACAGGGATGGTAACAATAGGTGGGGGCATGTTGGTGGGCAGGGATGGTAACAATAGGTGGTGGCACGTTGGTGGACAGGGATGGTAACAATAGGTGGGGGCATGTTGGTAGGCAGGGATGGTAACAATAGGTGGTGGCACGTTGGTGGACAGGGATGGTAACAATAGGTGGTGGCACGTTGGTGGACAGTGATGGTAACAATAGGTGGTGGCACGTTGGTGGACAAGGATGATAACAATAGGTGGTGACACGTTGGTGGACAAGGATGGTAACAATAGGTAGTGGCACGTTGGTGGACAAGGATGGTAACAATAGGTAGTGGCACGTTGGTGGACAGGGATGGTAACAATAGGTGGTGGCACGTTGGTGGACAGTGATGGTAACAATAGGTGGGGGCATGTTGGTGGGCAGGGATGGTAACAATAGGTGGTGGCACGTTGGTGGACAGCGATGGTAACAATAGGTGGTGGCACGTTGGAGGACAGTCATGGTAACAATAGGTGGTGGCACGTTGGTGGACAGGGATGGTAACAATAGGTGATGGCACGTTGGTGGGCAGTGATGGTAACAATAGGTGGTGGCACGTTGGTGGACAGGGATGGTAACAATAGGTGATGGCACGTTGGTGGACAGGGATGGTAACAATAGGTGGTGGCACGTTGGTGGACAGGGATGGTAACAATAGGTAGTGGCACGTTGGTGGACAGGGATGGTAACAATAGGTGGTGGCACGTTGGTGGACAGGGATGGTAACAATAGGTGGTGGCACATTGGTGGGCAGTGATGGTAACAATAGGTGATGGCACGTTGGTGGACAGCGATGGTAACAATAGGTGGTGGCAGGTTGGTGGACAGGGATGGTAACAATAGGTGATGGCACATTGGTGGACAGCGATGGTAACAATAGGTGGTGGCAGGTTGGTGGACAGGGATGGTAACAATAGGTGGTGGCACATTGGTGGACAGGGATGGTAACAATAGGTGATGGCACGTTGGTGGGCAGTGATGGTAACAATAGGTGATGGCACATTGGTGGGCAGTGATGGTAACAATAGGTGGTGGCACGTTGGTGGATAAGGATGGTAACAATAGGTGATGGCACGTTGGAGGACAGTCATGGTAACAATAGGTGGTGGCACGTTGGAGGACAGTCATGGTAACAATAGGTGGTGACACGTTGGAGGACAGTCATGGTAACAATAGGTGGTGACACGTTGGTGGGCAGTGATGGTAACAATAGGTGATGGCACGTTGGTGGACAGCGATGGTAACAATAGGTGGTGGCAGGTTGGTGGACAGGGATGGTAACAATAGGTGGTGGCACATTGGTGGACAGGGATGGTAACAATAGGTGATGGCACGTTGGTGGACAGTGATGGTAACAATAGGTGATGGCACGTTGGTGGACAGTGATGGTAACAATAGGTGATGGCACGTTGGTGGATAAGGATGGTAACAATAGGTGATGGCACGTTGGAGGACAGGGATGGTAACAATAGGTGGTGGTACGTTCGTGGACAGTGATGGTAGCAATAGGTGGTGGCACGTTGGAGGACAGTCATGGTAACAATAGGTGGTGGCACGTTGGAGGACAGGGATGGTAACAATAGGTGGTGGTACGTTGGTGGACAGTGATGGTAGCAATAGGTGATGGCACGTTGGTGGACAAGGATGGTAACAATAGGTGGTGGCACGTTGGAGGACAGTCATGGTAACAATAGGTGGTGGCATGTTGGTGGACAGTGATGGTAACAATAGGTGGTGGCACGTTGGTGGACAAGGATGGTAACAATAGGTGGGGGCACGTTGGTGGACAGGGATGGTAACAATAGGTGGTGGCACGTTGGTGGACAGGGATGGTAACAATAGGTGGGGGCATGTTGGTGGGCAGGGATGGTAACAATAGGTGGTGGCACGTTGGTGGACAGGGATGGTAACAATAGGTGGGGGCATGTTGGTGGGCAGGGATGGTAACAATAGGTGGTGGCACGTTGGTGGACAGCGATGGTAACAATAGGTGGGGGCACGTTGGTGGACAGGGATGGTAACAATAGGGGGTGGCACGTTGGTGGACAGTGATGGTAACAATAGGTGGGGGCATGTTGGTGGGCAGGGATGGTAACAATAGGTGGTGGCACGTTGGTGGACAGTGATGGTAACAATAGGTGGGGGCATGTTGGTGGGCAGGGATGGTAACAATAGGTGGTGGCACTTTGGTGGACAGCGATGGTAACAATAGGTGGTGGCACGTTGGAGGACAGTCATGGTAACAATAGGTGATGGCACGTTGGTGGACAGGGATGGTAACAATAGGTGATGGCACATTGGTGGACAGGGATGGTAACAATAGGAGATGGCACGTTGGTGGACAGGGATGGTAACAATAGGTGGTGGCACGTTGGTGGACAGTGATGGTAACAATAGGTGGTGGCATGTTGGTGGACAAGGATGGTAACAATAGGTGGTGACACGTTGGTGGACAAGGATGGTAACAATAGGTAGTGGCACGTTGGTGGGCAGTGATGGTAACAATAGGTGGTGGCATGTTGGTGGACAGGGATGGTAACAATAGGTGATGGCACATTGGTGGGCAGTGATGGTAACAATAGGTGGTGGCACGTTGGTGGGCAGTGATGGTAACAATAGGTGATGGCACGTTGGTGGGCAGTGATGGTAACAATAGGTGATGGCACGTTGGTGGGCAGTGATGGTAACAATAGGTGGTGGCACGTTGGTGGACAGGGATGGTAACAATAGGTGGGGGCACGTTGGTGGACAGGGATGGTAACAATAGGTGGTGGCACGTTGGTGGACAGTGATGGTAACAATAGGTGGTGGCACGTTGGTGGACAAGGATGATAACAATAGGTGGTGACACGTTGGTGGACAAGGATGGTAACAATAGGTAGTGGCACGTTGGTGGACAAGGATGGTAACAATAGGTGGTGGCACGTTGGTGGACAGGGATGGTAACAATAGGTGGTGGCACGTTGGTGGACAGCGATGGTAACAATAGGTGGTGGCAGGTTGGTGGACAGGGATGGTAACAATAGGTGATGGCACATTGGTGGACAGCGATGGTAACAATAGGTGGTGGCAGGTTGGTGGACAGGGATGGTAACAATAGGTGGTGGCACATTGGTGGACAGGGATGGTAACAATAGGTGATGGCACGTTGGTGGGCAGTGATGGTAACAATAGGTGGTGGCACATTGGTGGGCAGTGATGGTAACAATAGGTGGTGGCACGTTGGTGGACAGGGATGGTAACAATAGGTGGTGGCACGTTGGTGGACAGGGATGGTAACAATAGGTGGTGGCACGTTGGTGGACAAGGATGGTAACAATAGGTGATGGCACATTGGTGGGCAGTGATGGTAACAATAGGTGATGGCACGTTGGTGGGCAGTGATGGTAACAATAGGTGGTGGCACGTTGGTGGACAGGGATGGTAACAATAGGTGGTGGCACGTTGGTGGACAGCGATGGTAACAATAGGTGGTGGCATGTTGGTGGACAAGGATGGTAACAATAGGTGGTGACACGTTGGTGGACAAGGATGGTAACAATAGGTAGTGGCACATTGGTGGACAAGGATGGTAACAATAGGTGGTGGCACCTTGGTGGACAGGGATGGTAACAATAGGTGGTGGCACGTTGGTGGACAGTGATGGTAACAATAGGTGGGGGCATGTTGGTGGGCAGGGATGGTAACAATAGGTGGTGGCACGTTGGTGGACAGCGATGGTAACAATAGGTGGTGGCACGTTGGAGGACAGTCATGGTAACAATAGGTGGTGGCACGTTGGTGGACAGGGATGGTAACAATAGGTGATGGCACGTTGGTGGACAGGGATGGTAACAATAGGTAGTGGCACGTTGGTGGACAGGGATGGTAACAATAGGTGATGGCACGTTGGTGGACAGGGATGGTAACAATAGGTGGTGGCACATTGGTGGGCAGTGATGGTAACAATAGGTGGGGGCATGTTGGTGGACAGGGATGGTAACAATAGGTGGTGGCACGTTGGTGGACAGCGATGGTAACAATAGGTGGTGGCACGTTGGAGGACAGTCATGGTAACAATAGGTGGTGGCACATTGGTGGGCAGTGATGGTAACAATAGGTGGTGGCACGTTGGTAACATTGTTTATAAACATTGATCAGATGGGAGATGGAGAGATACAAAGTAACATTGTTATATTTGTATGTACTTTCTTTCATTCGTCTGCATATGATGGAAGAATAAATAAAGATTTGATGTCATTGAACGTCTTGTTCCTGAATACAGGGAGTGTTTGGTTTCTGTGGAAGGTGGGCGTGGCCTTTAGGTAATGAGTTGTCAGGCTCAGGAATGTGCATTGCAATGGTGGGTGGGGGGTGTACGGGGGGCAGTTACGATGGTGGGTGATGGGTGTACGGGGGGGAAGTTGCGATGGGGGGTGTGCGAGGGGGGGCAGTTGCGATGGTGGGTGGGGGGTGTATGGGGGGGCGGTTGTGATGGTTGGTGGGGGGCTCTATGGGGGGGCAGTTGCGATGGTGGGTATATGGGGGGGACAGTTGCGATGGTGGGTGGGGGGTGTTCGAGGGAGCAGTTGTGATTGTGGGTGGGGGGGTGTATGAGGGGCAGTTGCGATGGTGGGTGGGGGGTGTACGGGGGGCAGTTGCGATGGGGGGTGTAAGGGGGGCAGTTGCGATGGTGGGTGGGGGGTGTACGGGGGGCAGTTGCGATGGTGGGTGGGGGGTGTAAGGGGGGCAGTTGCGATGGTGGGTGGGGGGTGTACTGGGGGGCAGTTGCGATGGTGGGTGGGGGGTGTAAGGGGGCAGTTGCGATGGTGGGTGGGGGGTGTACGGGGGGCAGTTGTGATTGTGGGTGGGGGGGTGTTCGAGGGAGCAGTTGTGATTGTGGGTGGGGGGGTGTATGGGGGGCAGTTGCGATGGTGGGTGGGGGGTGTACGGGGGGCAGTTGCGATGGTGGGTGGGGGGTGTATGGGGGGCAGTTGCGATGGTGGGTGGGGGGTGTAAGGGGGGCAGTTGCGATGGTGGGTGGGGGGTGTATGGGGGGCAGTTGCGATGGTGGGTGGGGGGTGTATCGGGGGGCAGATTGGGTCTGTAATTGGGATATTCATGCTGGGAATGGAGCTTTGTGAATCTCTCCCGTGTCCCGTGTTCCGTGTTCTATGTTGGACTCCATTGTACACGCTCTACAAACAAGCTGGAGTCGGCCCCCGTGAAGCGTGGTTTAGCTGGGGCCCGGAGATGTAATCCTCGGCCATTTATGAATGGGATCTAGCGGGTGATTAAGTGCGTCCGGTGAGCTGTTGTTTGTTCTCCGGCGGGGGGGGGGGGGGGGGCCCTGATATTTGCTGATTGTTGCTGCCTTTGATTTTCCATTAAGATAAGGGTATAGAAAGCCGAAGTATAGACCCCCCATCCCCCCCCCCCCCACATCCCCTCTAAATGGCTTCACCTCGACAAGCCGTCTTTTCTGTCGCCGGGACTAAACGCGGTAATTACAGGAGGTCTGAATGTGGAGCTTTCATGGCGAGTGACCTATAGAGCCGTCAAACGCCAGCCGCCCCGTATAACACGGATTTGTGCGTTCATGTTAAACGCGGAAGGGGCACAGAGGTTGATTGCGCTTTTCCACAATCCAAATCAGCTGCCACTTCACATGATGGTTTTACAGGCAGGAAGCAGGCGGCCAGTGTGATGGAATAACCCTTTAATTCTCTGAGCAAGGACCGCCATGGAAACACGAGCCGTCCACCGAGCCGCACAGATCTCTGCAGGAAATATAGACTATGAACCAACGCAGAGGAGAGAGAAGTCACCGGAACTCCGCAGGATGCGAACCCACCATTTATACATCATGTCACCGCGGGCAGACTGTCCGGCCAACTGTTCCGGGGCCCTGCGGGGTCCCCTTCCTCAAGGGACAGAGACATGCACTACATTACCCCAAGTATTGGGCTGCCGGCCTTCCCACACACATGACCTTTGATGGCCTCCCAGTCTTAGTCCGTAGGGTTCAATATTGAGTTGGCCCCGCCCTTCCCACACACATGACCTTTAATGGCCCCCCAGTCTTAGTCTGTAGGGTTCAATATTGAGTTGGCCCCGCCCTTCCCACACACATGACCTTTGATGGCCTCCCAGTCTTAGTCCATAGGGTTCAATATTGAGTTGGCCCCGACCTTCCCACACACATGACCTTTAATGCCCTCCCAGTCTTAGTCCGTAGGGTTCAATATTGAGTTGGCCCCGCCCTTCCCATACACATGACCTTTAATGGCCCCCCAGTCTTAGTCTGTAGGGTTCAATATTGAGTTGGCCCCGCCCTTCCCACACACATGACCTTTGATGGCCTCCCAGTCTTAGTCCATAGGGTTCAATATTGAGTTGGCCCCGACCTTCCCACACACATGACCTTTAATGCCCTCCTAGTCTTAGTCCGTAGGGTTCAATATTGAGTTGGCCCCGCCCTTCCCACACACATGACCTTTAATGGCCCCCCAGTCTTAGTCTATAGGGTTCAATATTGAGTTGGCCCCGCCCTTCCCACACACATGACCTTTGATGGCCTCCCAGTCTTAGTCCATAGGGTTCAATATTGAGTTGGCCCCGCCCTTCCCACACACGACCTTTAATGGCCCCCCAGTCTTAGTCCGTAGGGTTCAATATTGAGTTGGCCCTGCCCTTCCCACACACATGACCTTTAATGGCCCCCCAGTCTTAGTCCGTAGGGTTCAATATTGAGTTGGCCCCGCCCTTTGCAGCTATAACAGCTTCAACTCTTCTGGGAAGGCCGTCCACAAGGTTTAGGAGGGTGTCTATGGGAAGGTTGGACCATTCTTCCAGAAGCACATTTGTCAAGTCAGGCACTGATGTCGGGGGAGGAGGCCTGGCTCGCAGTCTCCGCTCTAATTCATCCCAAAGGTGTTCTATGGGGTTGAGGTCAGGACTCTGTGCAGGACAGTCAAGTTCCTCCACCCCAAACTGGCTCCTCCATGTCTTTATGGACCTTGCTTTGTGCACTGGTGGGCAGTCATGTTGGAACAGGAAGGGGCCATCCCCAAACTCCTCCCACAAAGTTGGGAGCATCAAATTGTCCAAAATGTTGCTTTAAGAGTTCTCTTCTCGGAACTAGGGGGCCAACCCAACCCCTGAAAAACAAAACCCCACACCATAATCCCCCCTCCACCAAACTTTACACTTGGCACAGTGCAGTCAGGCAAGTACCATTGTCCTGGTAACCGCCAAACCCAGACACGTCCATCGGATTGCCAGACAGAGAAGTGTGATTGGATTTGGATGAAATACACAAAGCTCACCGGGCTGTGAAAAATGTTCACTTCCTTTCTTCCACCAAAACTGCATTTAAATTCGTTCTCCGCAGACGGGGTGGAATTGAATGTTTTATGGCTACATTCTCCGCAATGTGAATGTGGAAAAAGCCTCATTCTATCTACTAGATGGCGCTGGGGAGCACACTCATTCCCTGCACTAGACAGCACCATCTAGTGGCCATGATGTATTTTTTTTGCATTCACACATTCGAACTACAGCAACTAAGTCGTGAAAACATTCGATTTTGTACCCATTCACCCAAAACAAAGTTTTCTTGAATGAACAGCTTTTATTTTTTTTGTTTTTTTGATTGATTGAGGAACAATACACGTCTTGTTTATTTAGATCATGTTTGCTGATCCTGGAGTTCACCTTTAAGGCCGGATTGGGTGACAATCACATTTTTTGTTGGCTGTACATTTATGTTTCCGTGTACTTTAATTTAATAATTATTTTGTTGCAGAGATTTCCCCTCTATGAGAATCGCTGATCCCGGAGAGGCGATAGGCTCAGGGTGATGAGCGCATATTGTATTTCCCTCCCCTCCCCCCCCTTCTCAGAGTCACACTCCCATTTACAAGTCTGACATATTTGCGTCTCGGAACGGTTACGCATGTTGTGAGTGGCCGAGCGCCGGTGACGAGTGGAGTTTTATGTGTAAATGCGATGGGGGGGGGGGGACAAATAGGTTTTTATTTCCTGAGGAATGAAAGGAGCGGGGGAGGTTCGGGATAAAATTGATTTCCATATCCAGAAACGTTGGACTCCTTATCGCCCTCGCAAGCCTTGTCGCTGCCCCGTCTCCAATTAAATTCCTTTGTAAGCATGTCATTCCCATCAGCATTCCGCCATTTCCAATTACAGCTCAGGCGGGGGGAATGCCATGTGCCCGGGAAGGGGGGTGTGGGGGCGCTCTTTGTCCCGTGTTTTTTGTGTGGCGATGTTTATGATGGATTATGGCGTTCGCCGGTGACAAGCCCTCGCGTTCTGCTCTTTTCTGTCACTGCGTCGCCCTGTCTGCGCTTCAGTAAGCGTCAGCGATCGGAGCGCAGAGAGATTTATTTACCGGGTGGCCGGGGTACGGCGTTCCCGATTGAAGGGGAAGTAACACCACCATGGATGTCTGATTGTTATATTGAAGAACTATGGAGGGTACATGAGAGCAAATAAACACGACACCGATAGAGAGGAACAAAAACATCACAAAGTAACAAAATCTCAATTACTAACACATTACACTCATTATATGTTATGACTTCTGGCCTCCCCTTCAGTCTTGCACAGGTGTACCGGCTCCTCCCCTTCAGTCTTGCACAGGTGTACCGGCTCCTCCCCTTCAGTCTTGCACAGGTGTACCGGCTCCTCACCTCCAGTCCTGCACAGGTGTACCGGCTCCTCACCTCCAGTCATGCACAGGTGTACCGGCTCCTGCCCTTCAGTCTTACACAGGTGTACCGGCTCCTCCCCTTCAGTCTTGCACAGGTGTACCGGCTCCTCACCTCCAGTCATGCACAGGTGTACCGGCTCCTCCCCTTCAGTCTTGCACAGGTGTACCGGCTCCTGCCCTTCAGTCTTACACAGGTGTACCGGCTCCTCCCCTTCAGTCTTACACAGGTGTACCGGCTCCTCCCCTCCAGTCTTACACAGGTGTACCGGCTCCTCCCCTCCAGTCTTACACAGGTGTACCGGCTCCTCCCCTCCAGTCTTACACAGGTGTACCGGCTCCTCCCCTTCAGTCTTACACAGGTGTACCGGCTCCTCCCCTCCAGTCTTACACAGGTGTACCGGCTCCTCACCTCCAGTCTTACACAGGTGTACCGGCTCCTCCCCTCCAGTCTTGCACAGGTGTACCGGCTCCTCCCCTCCAGTCTTGCACAGGTGTACCGGCTCCTCCTCTTCAGTCTTGCACAGGTGTACCGGCTCCTCCCCTTCAGTCTTGCACAGGTGTACCAGCTCCTCCCCTTCAGTCTTGCACAGGTGTAACGTCTCCTCCCCTTCAGTCTTGCACAGGTGTACCGGCTCCTTCCCTTCCATCTTGCACAGGTGTACTGGTTCCTCCCCTCCAGTATTGCACAGGTGTATCGGCTCCTCCCCTTCAGTCTTGCACAGGCGTATCGGCTCCTCCCCTTCAGTCTTGCACAGGTATATCTGCTCCTCCCCTTCAGTCTTGCACAGGTGTATCTGCTCCTCCCCTTCAGTCTTGCACAGGCGTATCAGCTCCTCCCCTTCAGTCTTGCACAGGTGTACCGGCTCCTCCCCTTCAGTCTTGCACAGGCATATCGGCTCCTCCCCCTTCAGTCTTGCACAGGTGTACCGGCTCCTCCCCTTCAGTCTTGCACAGGTGTATCGGCTCCTCCCCTTCAGTCTTGCACAGGTGCATCGGCTCCTCCCCTTCAGTCTTGCACAGGTGCATCGGCTCCTCTCCTGAACTGAAATGGAGGTGCCCAGGTGGGTGTTGGTGACATGGAGGTGCCCAGATGTTGGTGACATGGAGGTGCCCAGATGTTGGTGACATGGAGGTGCACAGGTGGTGTTGGTGACATGGAGGTGCCCAGATGTTGGCGACATGGAGGTGCCCAGATGTTGGTGACATGGAGGTGCACAGGTGGTGTTGGTGACATGGAGGTGCCCAGATGTTGGTGACATGGAGGTGCACAGGTGGTGTTGGTGACGTGGCAGTGCCCAGGTGTTGCAGGTGACATGGTGGTGCCCAGACTTGCATGACATGATGCTGGTGACCCCAGCACATGTGCGATTTTGTGTGCGTTCCTCGACACACAGAAATCTGCACTAAGCCTTACAGTGGGGTGCCTCAAGATTGAAAATACTTTTTGTGGGTGCCCTGACTGGAAAAAAGTTGAACAATTCTGCCTTAGATTACCATTTGTTGGCAGTCCTCCGGCCTGGAGCATAGGATGGACAGCGGTGACCTGTGTTCTGTTTGTCCCTGGCTATATAACCTTGAGATGTGTTAATGATAGATTGATGTACGATTTATAAACGGTGTGATTTACAGCACGTCCCGCGGTCAGTAATGAGGTCCAGGGTTCGGTTTAATCTCTATTGTAGGTCACTTTGACTTGTGCGGAGAAGCCCACTATGGCAAATACACATTTCTTCACAGCTTTGGTGGAAGATATTGATTTTACAAAGGAGAAATAATGACTTCCTGTTCCAAGACCTGATGCCCTCAAAAATCTGCACCTGCTGCATCATCCTGACCAGCAGCACAGGTATACAGAGCGGAGGAGGGAAATCCCTCTTTCATCCTGACCAGCAGCACAGGTATACAGAGCGGAGGAGGGAAATCCCTCTTTCATCCTGACCAGCAGCACAGGTATACAGAGCGGAGGAGGGAAATCCCTCTTTCATCCTGACCAGCAGCACAGGTATACAGAGCGGAGGAGGGAAATCCCTCTTTCATCCTGACCAGCAGCACAGGTATACAGAGCGGAGGAGGGAAATCCCTCTTTCATCCTGACCAGCAGCACAGGTATACAGAGCGGAGGAGGGAAATCCCTCTTTCATCCTGACCAGCAGCACAGGTATACAGAGCGGAGGAGGGAAATCCCTCTTTCATCCTGACCAGCAGCACAGGTATACAGAGCGGAGGAGGGAAATCCCTCTTTCATCCTGACCAGCAGCACAGGTATACAGAGCGGAGGAGGGAAATCCCTCTTTCATCCTGACCAGCAGCACAGGTATACAGAGCAGAGGAGGGAAATCCCTCTTTCATCCTGACCAGCAGCACAGGTATACAGAGCGGAGGAGGGAAATCCCTCTTTCATCCTGACCAGCAGCACAGGTATACAGAGCGGAGGAGGGAAATCCCTCTTTCATCCTGACCAGCAGCACAGGTATACAGAGCAGAGGAGGGAAATCCCTCTTTCATCCTGACCAGCAGCACAGGTATACAGAGCAGAGGAGGGAAATCCCTCTTTCATCCTGACCAGCAGCACAGGTATACAGAGCGGAGGAGGGAAATCCCTCTTTCATCCTGACCAGCAGCATAGGTATACAGAGCGGAGGAGGGAAATCCCTCTTTCATCCTGACCAGCAGCACAGGTATACAGAGCAGAGGAGGGAAATCCCTCTTTCATCCTGACCAGCAGCACAGGTATACAGAGCGGAGGAGGGAAATCCCTTTTTCATCCTGGAAGCAGAACCAATTTTTTTTTCCTTGTTCAGACCCATTAAGCCATGAGACTGCAGAGAGAGGGAGTGGTCAGACACAGGAAGTTGGGATGCCATCCTTCATAGTTAGTCTGGCTGAAAAATTACAAAAGTCCATCCAGTTCAACCATTAAAAAAAAAAAGTTATAATCCTACACCCACAGTGGATCCAGAGGAAGGCAAAAAACCCAGGAAAGCACAATCCAATCTGCTCCTGCAGGGGAAAAATTCCTTCCTGATCACCCGAGAGGCAATCGGATATTCCCTGGATCACCTTTCCCTATAAATGTTATATCCAGTTATATTCTGTGTATCCAAGAAAGAATCCAGGACTTTCCTACAGCAATCCACTGAGCTGGCCACACCCAACTCTGGAGGGAGTCTATTCCACATTCTCACAGCTCTTACTGTGAAGAAACCTTTCCTTGTTTGGAGATTACTTTTCTTTTCCTCCAGCCGTAAAGAGCGCCCCCTTGTCCTCTGTGATGACCTCAGGGGGAATAGCTGTAGATACATATTCTTCATGCTTGTATTGAATCATTAGATTGCTGTGGCCTCAATACCTCGATTCCTGATGCAGCACATTGATTTTGGCATGTTGCGTTTGACAGGCGATGCCACTTTCCAAATGGCAAATGAAGTTAATGGGTCTGTGCCACAACCACATATTTCCACACAGTATTTAAATGTAAAATCCTCCTTGAGATTAAAATATATATATATTGTGGGATCTCGCTTCAAATAGTAGAGCTTTTCTTTTCAAAAGCACACAGCAACTCGCTTCTTGTTAAGGGCCTTTTTGCCCAATTTTGTTTAAAAGAAAAAGTTCCATAAATGCTTCCCACGCCAGGGTATCCACCATCAAACGAACTGAACAATATTCAGCCTTCTGGCTTGTACATCGATTTCCGTCTGTCTCCTGCAGACTCTATCGGAAATGGCTTTCCCGCACACAGCTCGCCAATAGCACACAGCTTGTCTGGCTTCCACCTCTACTAGGTGAAGCCCACCTGACTCCAAGGCAGAGACCTCCTGTCTGCCGTTGTGGAGCCCTCCTGACTCCTGTCTGCCAGGGTGGAGCCCTCCTGACTCCTGTCTGCCGGGGTGGAGCCCTCCTGACTCCTGTCTGCCGGGGTGGAGCCCTCCTGACTCCTGTCTGCCGGGGTGGAGCCCTCCTGACTCCTGTCTGCCAGGGTGGAGCCCTCCTGACTCCTGTCTGCCGGAGTGGAGCCCTCCTGACTCCTGTCTGCCGGGGTGGAGCCCTCCTGACTCCTGTCTGCTGGGTGGAGCCCTCCTGACTCCTGTCTGCTGGGGTGGAGCCCTCCTGACTCCTGTCTGCCGGGGTGGAGCCCTCCTGACTCCTGTCTGCCGGGGTGGAGCCCTCCTGACTCCTGTCTGCCAGGGTGGAGCCCTCCGGACTCGTGTCTGCTGGGTGGAGCCCTCCTGACTCGTGTCTGCCGGGATGGAGCCCTCCTGACTCGTGTCTGCCAGGGTGGAGCCCTCCTGACTCGTGTCTACCGGGATGGAGCCCTCCTGACTCCTGTCTGCCGGGATGGAGCCCTCCTGACTCGTGTCTGCCGGGGTGGAGCCCAGAATCAAGCCTCCACAAAAAGGCCTGCACACACCTGTGCAATCAGCACGCTGGCTGCTCTGAAAACATGGATTGGAGATTTCATCCCTCCCAAATCTCTTAGAAATCTCCAGGCTACAGGTCCCAAAACAGGCTTTACAAACCAAAGAGGAAACTGATAAACCAGTTTCCTCTGCATTATGAGAACTGCCTGGAGCCCCTCAACCTGTATAGTAGAGAATCCTGGGTCACCACCGTGATTTCCACCATGATGGGATACCGCACTGCCGCAATATATATATATATATTCAGCAGTATTGTCTACTGAACTTCTGCAAACCGCCACTCAAACACCTCTAAAAATTGACCATGGATTGCTTTTCTGAGGAGCAGTAAAGTCCGCCACCCACCACAGTAGTCCACCACCCATATGAAACAGGCCTAACCCTCTAATTTGAGAAGTAGGACATTTGTTCATTTGGAGACTGAGAGAGATAGAAGGGACTTTCCTGAGATCAGAGTTTATACCGCATTACATTCAAGAAACAAAAGACACTGTGGACTTTAACCATTTGACGCCCGGCCTATGGCCGAATGGCATCCAGAAAAATGTACTAGCTTTCCGGGAGGCCGCCATATGGCGTCCTCCCACACATGCACAGTTCACACGCTTGCAGAACCGCGCAGCGGCGCAATCTGTCACCAGCCGTGTACCTCGGACACGGGCGATGACAGATCTGAGTACCGGCCCCCGTTGTCGGTACCATGTGACCTGCTGTGATCAATCACAGCAGGTCACATGACAATTGTATACAATGGATGGCTTCATTCATGCCATCCATTGTATATTAGTGTCTAGCTGTGAATGGTCACAGCTAATCACATGCACATGTCATGTGATTAGCTGTGGCCAAATCATAGCTAAGCACAAATAAAAAAAACCCTATAAGCAAACTGTGTAAAAAAATACTGATCACTTCCCCAAAGTAGTACAATGTTACTATAGTAATGTTGTACTACTTCGGTCTTAGTGAAATATGAAAAAAAAATCTTAAAAAAAAGAAAAACAAATGTAATAAAAAATTTTAAATAATAAAAAAATATATATATATATTTTTTTTTTCACACTGTCACCAGTCAGTGTCCCTGATCACCACCATGCCAGTTATATGATGACACTGTACTGCAATGGTGACAATATGTAAAAAAAATAGTGAAACAAATTTTTTAAATTTTTTCATTTTCTGAAAAATTAAGACAAAACAAATACAACTACAAAAAACTCGCCATGTCTCTTATGAAGTACGTCGGACTGTCTACTCTGCAAAAAGGGGTCATTTGGGGGATATCTGTACTGTCCTGACATTTGGGGGATATCTGTACCGTCCTGACATTTGGGGGGATATCTGTACCGTCCTGACATTTGGGGGATATCTATACCGTCCTGACATTTGGGGGATATCTGTACCGTCCTGACATTTGGGGGATATCTGTACAGTCCTGACATTTGGGGGATATCTGTACTGTCCTGACATTTGGGGGATATCTGTACTGTCCTGACATTTGGGGCATATCTGTAATGTTCTGACATTTGGGGGATATCTGTACTGTCCTGACATTTGGGGGATATCTGTACTGTGCTGACATTTGGGGGATATCTGTACTGTGCTGACATTTGGGGGATATCTGTACTGTCCTGACATTTGGGGGATATCTGTACAGTCCTGACATTTGGGGGATATCTGTACAGTCCTGACATTTGGGGGATATCTGTACTGTGCTGACATTTGGGGGATATCTGTACTGTCCTGACATTTGGGGGATATCTGTACTGTGCTGACATTTGGGGGATATCTATACCATCCTGACATTTGGGGGATATCTGTACTGTCCTGACATTTGGGGGATATCTGTACTGTTCTGAAATATGGGGGATATCTGTACTGTCCTGACATTTGGGGGATATCTGTACTATCCTGACATTTGGGGGATATCTGTACTGTCCTGACATTTGGGGGATATCTGTACTGTCCTGACATTTGGGGGATATCTGTACTGTTCTGACATTCTTGGACCTCAAGAAATTAGATTGGCCGTCAGTACTTCAGGATTGATCAATATTCAGATCTATACCATAGTTTGTGAACTCTATAACTTTCCTACAAACTAAATAATACATCCTAATTTGGGTTATTTTCACCAAAGACATGTAGCAGAATACATCTCCGCCCAAATTTATGAAGAACAATTATTTATTTGCAAGCTTTTATAACAGAAACAAAGAAAAACGTGTTTTTTTTTTTTAAATGTTCGGTCTTTTTTTGTTAATTTAGCAAAAAATAAAAACCCCAGCGATGATTAAATACCACCAAAAGAAAGCTCTAGTTGTGTGAAGAAAATTACAGAATTTTAGTTGGGGTACAATGTTGTATGACCGCGCAATTGTCATTCAAAGTGTGAGAGCGCTTAAACCTGAAAACTGGCCGGGGCAGGAAGGGGTAAAAGTGCCCGGTATGGAAGGGGTTAAAGGTGCTGAAGGGATGAACGGGATAAACATACTTTTTGTTTTCAAACTTTATTAACATATAATTATCCATTTAAAAACATATATACGTCTTTAAAATAAAGGTTTGACCCAACTAAAGATCCTTATTTTTGTTGAAAAAAAATATATTTTTATACAAATACTGTATATGAAAAAAGGTACTTAATGGGGGTACATTCCACCCTGTACTGGAATGCAGCGCATAAATTCACCACATAACAATACAGTCCCAATCATACCATAAATACATTCACCCAGCGGTATGGAGCCTAACGTGATGTGCACCCCGAACCATCACGTCATGCATGACGCCCCGAAACCATTTTGTGACCCCTCCAAAGTTCTACCTAATGGTGTGATGTCAGACGTGCAATGACTGGGTTAGACCCCTGTTCCACACCTCCTACATGGCACCGCCGCATAACCATAGCATGCAAAAGCATTTCCTACATTACCAATAAACAATTCAATAAAAAATGGATGCAATGGGGAGGGGGGGTAAGAAAAAGGGATGAGTGAGGGAAAAAGAGTTCACAGGCCTCAAGTTATATTGAAAGGACAAAGACACGCAAGGGAGAAAAGTCCCCCATTGTGATGGTTTTTGGTGACAGGTTCTCTTTATTGAGGCATTCAGGGTCTGACTCTGCTCCACTGAATGTAATGCAGTGCACATCACACGGCATTACATTAATTCCCGGACTCTATGGAAGGGAAATCTGTCAACGGGGACCTGGAAGTGACATCATAACGTCACTTCCGGGTTAGGACAAGAAGGGGAGGGGAGGGGAGGGGAGTGGACGTGTCTGCTCTCTTCCCTCCCCTCTAGATGACGGCAGTGGACTTGTCCCTGACATGCAGATGGGCAAGCGGAGCCCAGGAAACAGTGGGCGGTGGGAGGTTCTTGTGGGAGGGGGTGGATGGTGAAATTGTAGGTTGTGTGAAAGCAATCGGGTGCAGCATGGCCGCCTGAATGCTTTCACCTGACAGGTGAGCCCTGATGCTTGCCGCAGCAGGGCTGAGAGTTAAACAAAACTACCTGCCCGGCACCCGGAGCTACATGTTCCGGGCATCAGGAAATATAAATTCAACTTCCCTGCCATCAAGTTATAGTCTCTGAGAAGACTGTGGACCAGTCTGCAACAGTCCTCAATGGACATCCTCTCCCACTGGTGGATGAGGCGCTTCCTGGCGCACCATAAAGCATCCTTGAAGCAACGCAGCACCTGCCAGGGACCATCAATGTCCTCCTGAGTAAACGTTCAACAGAAAAGTCAGTTCAGCACACCAAAGCGTGTGATGGCTGCCTGTGGCAGAAACATTCCTCCAGACCACCTTGCAAGCGGCTGAAGGCAGGCCTGGAACAGACTCCACAATGTCCTTGGCTCTAATCAGCTTATGGGTAGTCTTTGTCTTCCACAAGTCGGGCTTTACTCCACGTAGCCCCTGCTCCTTGATAATCTTAAGTGCCCAAGAAATACGAAGGAGTGCCTGAAGATCCCTATTTGTTATACTGAACCCCACTAAGGGTTACCCACACCACCGACCAAAAGGTTTGACCCAACTGAAGAGCCCTGTTTGCTGTAACAGACTCCACTAAGGGCTACCCATATCACGTATGGTATGAATTCTCCCAATGTAAGTGGGTGTGGGAGGTCTTCCTATAACTCTTTGTGTCTCTACGCGTTTCACAAAGTAGCCCGTCCTTCTTCAGGAGGATTTCAAGGGATAAAAAAATAGAAACAACTGTAAAAAAAAAAAACAAAGAAAACACTTTATACAAATGTAATCGGACTCCAATATAAACATGCATGGCATTACATATTACATTGACAATGTTCTATAACGTACTGGGATCAGGCTCAAATCCACCACAAACCTAAACCGGGGAGATCACTCTCCATCAAGCAAGTGTAAACGAGGCCTAAGAGGGATCTGATCAGTTTTCTATGCCATGTCTGCACCAGACACTGCATAGAGAGAAGGAGACATGGAACTCCCTTGGCCCCCCTATATAAATTCCCTCTGATGTGTTAGTGGCTGTGGGTCAGTTTCATAACTGGCCCAACAAATTATAATATGGTAGTGAAGTGGATCTCTTTATCTCAGCATGTTTTATTGCTAATCTTCCATCCATGGACAAAAACTAAACTCGGTTAGTCTTCTCAGTGGACATGAGCTCTAATTTTCCCATCCCAATGACTGCCCCCCCCCCGAGGTTCAGGACAGGTCCTCCTACCTGTGCTGAAGTCATACGCTTTATCATTCTCCTTTTCTAGTCTGATGACAATGAATCCTTTCTCTGGATGTACCGGTTGTGCAGCACTGAGTGGCTCGGGCCACCATTTTCCATTGTGGGGTTCACGCTGGTGTACGCTAACAGAAATACCGAGAGGAACATCTTTACTTAGGAGCCATAAAGGAAGCTTTCCGGGGCCATGAATACATTTCTGTCTCTGCAATTTCAGATCCTGTGTTGTCCCAGAAATGGCACAATGGAGCGTCTTCGCCAGGCAGGTTCTACATTCAGAGTCCCGTCGTTATCACTTCACTGTTCTCATAAAACTCCGCTTCCATTCACTGCACAAACAATGGCTCCAAGAGGCACTTAAAGCGTATGTAAACCCAAAAACGAAAATGTCATAGATTGCAGCTCACCAGTCCTCTCATGTGGTGGCTTTATTAGCTTTCTTCTTTTAAGGCTGTTTTTTCTTCATTTTCAACTAGTGATCCTGCCAGTAACAAATGTCCTGCCCTAGGGAGGCAATGCCCGTTTATTGTACTGTATGGATGAGCAGTGTTGTCACCCTGTGGAAAGGTTTGACCTTTTTTCTGTTCCCCCAGGCAGGTCCCTTATGTTGCTTGTTTCTTCTAGCGTCCGTTTTTTAGTCTAGGCACCGCTGTTTCTGTATAAGAAAAAATATATCCCGATCGCACTTCTACCAAAGGAGAGAGGTGACCAGTGAAGTTACCACTTCCTTCTGTGAGCAGGTAGTTATACAGCTTAAATTGAACAGCCCTAAGTAAAGGCCACCAAACCGCCTACAGCCAGTGAACAGCCCTAAACAAAGGCCACCAAACCGCCTACAGCCAGTGAACAACCCTAAACAAAGGCCACCAAACTGCCTACAGCCAGTGAACAACCCTAAGCAAAGGCCACCAAACTGCCTACAGCCAGTGAACAACCCTAAACAAAGGCCACCAAACTGCCTACAGCCAGTGAACAACCCTAAGCAAAGGCCACCAAACTGCCTACAGCCAGCGAACAACCCTAAACAAAGGCCACCAAACTGCCTACAGCCAGTGAACAACCCTAAGCAAAGGCCACCAAACTGCCTACAGCCAGCGAACAACCCTAAACAAAGGCCACCAAACTTCCTATAGCCAGCGAACAACCCTAAACAAAGGCCACCAAACCGCCTACAGCCAGTGAACAACCCTAAGCAAAGGCCACCAAACTGCCTACAGCCAGTGAACAACCCTAAGCAAAGGTCACCAGCCACCTACAACCAGTGAACAGATTTAAGCAAAGGCCACCAGCCATCTACAGCCAGTGAACAGACCTAAGCAAAGGCCACCAGCCACCTACAGCCAGTGAACAGACCTAAGCAAAGGCCACCAAACCTTCAACAGCCAGTGATCTACCCGAAGCAAAGGCCACCAAACTGCCTACAGCCAGCCAACAATGCTAAGCAGAGGCCACCAAACTCCCTACAGCCAGTAAACAATCCTAAGCAAAGGCCACCAAGCCACCTACATCCAGCGAACAACCTTTACCAAAGGCCAACAAACCGCCTACAGTCAGTGAACAACCTTAAGCAAAGGCCACCAGCTGCTACAGCCAGTAAGCAGACCTAAGCAAGGGCCACCAATCTGCCTACGGCCAGTAAACAACCTTAAGCAAAGGCCACCAATCCACCTATAGCCACTGAACAACCCTAAGCAAAGGCCACAAATCCTCCTACAGCCAGTGAACAACCTTAAGCAAAGGCCACCAATCCTCCTACAGCCAGTGACTAATCCTCCTACGGTTTAGTGAACAACCCTAAGCAAAGGCCACCAATCCTCCTACGGTTTAGTGAACAACCCTAAGCAAAGGTCACCA
Source organism: Staurois parvus (assembly GCF_062004578.1). Taxonomy (NCBI): domain Eukaryota; kingdom Metazoa; phylum Chordata; class Amphibia; order Anura; family Ranidae; genus Staurois; species Staurois parvus. The sequence continues at coordinate 172,523 of NW_028320070.1, read as the reverse complement.
AACCACCTATGGCTAGTGATCAGCCCTAAGAAAAGGCCACCAATCCACCTACGGCCAGTGAACAACCCTAAGCAAAAGCCACCAAACCACCTACGGCTAGTGAACAACCCTAAGAAAAAGCCACCAAACCTACGGCCAGTGAACAACCCTAAGAAAAGACCACCAATCCTCCTACAGCCAGTGACCAATCCTCCTACGGCCAGTGAACAGCCCTAAGCAAAGGCCACCAATCCTCCTACGGCCAGTGAACAACCCTTAGAAAAGGCCACCGATCCACCTACAGCCAGTGAACAACCCTAAGCAAAGGTCACCAAACCACCTATGGCTAGTGAACAGCCCTAAGAAAAGGCCACCAATCCACCTACGGCCAGTGAACAACCCTAAGCAAAGGCCACCAAACCACCTACGGCTAGAGAACAAACCTAAGCAAAGGCCACCAACCACCTACAGCCCTATGTAAAGGCTACCAATCCACCTATGGCCAGAGAACAACTCTAAGCAAAGGCCACCAAACCGCCTACAGCTTGAAAATGTGACTATTCCAGGAATAGTCAATTCCCTAGCACAACCACTTGGTTTCACCGCCCCCCAAATGCTAGTGTAAATGAGACCTAGAGAGCTGGAGGAAGTGTCAGTGGACTATGAGTGTGCCGACTTCTGCACATATGTTCCTTGATTACTACGAGTCCATCTGCCATGGTGGGAGATGGGACTTGTCATTTATTCATTCACAGGTTCCTTTTATAATCATCTGTCTGCTGGATACCTGTTTAATGAATAATTAGACTCACCTGAAATCTTGTTCAATAGGATTTTGTTGTCTAAAATTTCATTGGGGTGTGTTCATTTTTGCAACATGGTCATGGATGAATTTGTTAGGAAAAATACTTTTTTGTGATCGCAAATTCACAAATCTTGTTTGCAATCAATGGCCGGCATTTGTGGGAGGATTTTGCAGTCCCATAGAAAATGTGGATTCTGAAAGGAAAGGAAAGTGTAATATCTATATATATATACAGTATACAGGCGTACCTCGGTTTAAAAATCCATTGAAAATATTGGCTCGGTTTACGAATTTTTTCTGCAATACGAACGGATTAATTGGTTCTCAATGCATTTATGAATTTTTTAAATCATGTCCCTGTACAGTATTTATGCCTTTAAAGTGCACTTTATAAAGAGTTCTGAACAGACAAGACTTTTTTTACTTTTTTTCTGACCTCAAAAACGGATTAATTAGTTTTCAGTGCATTTACAAATTAATTTTTAATCATGTCCCTGTACAGTATTTCTGCCTTTAACCCCTCCTGAGTGTAGCTCGGGGTAAAGTTTCAGCACCACAAGCGGTAACCCCGAGCTACACTCGGGAATACACTGCAGCGTTGCTCCGGGATCCCTGCAGCACTTACCTTGTCCTGCGCTCCCGCGAAGTTTCACCTGCAGTTTCCCCGGCAATTTCCTCCGGCCGATGCATCCGGCTTCCGTGTTCCGGTCCCTGTGAGCGTCGGGACGTACGGGGGACGGAACCAGCGGCAAATTTGAAAATTTTAAAAATTGACATTTTTTGATAAATGAAAATCACATCGTATAACATTCCGGTATCAAACCATTTCACATACATTGTGTCCCGAGTGCTTTGTCTGGCGCCCCGCCTGCATATTTACCGCCCTTTCTTCCTGGAAACTGAGAAACGTCCATGGCGTCCAAAAAGCGTCCCTTTAGGTCAGACGCGGTTTTAGACCGGCTAGAGAACAGCGATAGTAAATCAGAACCACTTGCAGAATTGAGTGATAATGATTGGTGGGGGAAATTCCTCATCAGACACTGAAAACGATTCTGCGACTGAGCTCAGCGATGGGCCAACTTGGCGCTCTATTTCACATTTCAGTGTTTTTGGTTTGATTATATTATTGAATTACATTTATTAATATTATATTATTATTTTTTATGATTATTTTATATATTATAATTTATGATTTTGTGTTTCAAGTTTTATCCTCCCCGGGATGTTTACTAGACTCTTGTCCGGACAGATTTCAGGGAGTTATTCCTAAAAATTACAGCCTACAATAAAAAAAATACATATTTCCATGCAAAAAAATGTACCGCTTTGAGCACAGAAATACTGACATCATCAGACCGCTAGGGAGGGTAAAGTGCGCTTCATAAAGAGTTTTGAACAGACAAAATAATTTTTTTTTACTTTTTCCTGACCTCCAGAAAGGATTAATTGGTTTTCAATGCATTCCTATGGGAAACTTGTGACGGGAGTGACTATTGGGGTGGGGGGACCCCTGTGTCAGCTCATGTTCCCTTCATTATGTTTATCCCACCCTGTGCCTGTTAAGGGGTACAGGGTGTGAATGTGAATGTCCTGATATTGTGTATTGGTGTGGGGATTGTCCTTTGTTCTCTCCATGTGGTTGTCCATTGTTCTCTGCCATGTGGTTGTCCTTTGTTTCAGGAATGGACTCGGCACTGGTGGTGGGACTCACCTGCCGTGTGGGCTGCAGTACCAGGGCTGACCAGCGGGTGCTCTCAGCAGCCAGAAGCTCACTCCTGCAATCAGCCAACACCTGGGGCTGATTGCAGGAGGTGTATTTAAGGAATGGCCAGACCTGCAGTCAGTGCCTTGGTGATGTTTCCCATGAGCCCCTGTACCTTGTATCCTGTGTTCCTGTTCCTCTGCCTATCTGATTTGTTGCTGACTCTGCATTGTTCCTGACCCTGCTGACCGTCTCCTGTTTAACCCCTGGCTTGCCTGACCATCCTTCTGCCTGATCCTCTGTACCGCGCTGCCTGTGAGTTCCTGAACCCGGCTTGTGACCCTGACTATTCTCTGCCTGCTCCTTCGGTACCTCGCTGCCCGCACGTTGCTGACCTGGCCTGCCTGACTATGCCTGATGCTACCCAGACAATCCATCCATCCCACACAGATCCAGTCACTACTGTCCAAACCTGCCAGCCCCTTCACATCAGGCTTTCCCCCGGTACATACCCTCGGCAGACCCCTCTACCACAGTTGGGTGCACTCAGGGGCCGCAACCTGGTCTCAGTCCTGCGCCAAGTCCATCCCCACCATCTGGTGAAAAGGCAGACTGGGGCTTAGACTCCGCGCCCTCGGGAATCCTGTTCTGTGGGTCACTAGAGATCCCGCCAGGCGGTGCCTGACACTACCTTACGGCCCGCCTGACCATTCCACCTCTCCAGCCTTGACTACGCCTGTGTTCCTGAAGCCTGCTACTTCCCTGTGTCAGTCCACACATCTCTGGTCATACCTGGATCTCTGACATTTGTTCTCTGCCATGTGGTTGTCAATTGTTCTCTGCCATGTGCTACATCCCATTGTTCTGTGTCTTGGTTGGGTGGGGGGTGTTTCCTGTAGCCCTTCCCACTGATGGGGCAGGCAGAGAAGAAAGGACAACACACCAATACACAATAGACATTCCTACCCTGTACCCCTTAACAGGCACAGGGTGGGTTAAACATAGGAATTTGGGAAGATGCTACAGGGGTCCCCCCACCCCCAAAAGTCACTCCCGTCACATAACTGCGTTTCTGTTTACAAATTTTTTGCAATACGAAAAGTCCCGCAGAACAAATTAGTAAACCGAGGTACGCCTGTATATATATATAAATTCTTGCCCCGGAGCAGCAAGTTCGCCGGAGACCATTTGCCCCCTTTGTGTCAGTATACCTCGGACCGGCAGGTTAGAGCGCAGCACTTTGCCGCGCTCCGGTCGCAGTTTGATCCTACGTTTATTACTTCTTGGTGAAATGAAAGGTCTCTGTAGGATTTCTTTTACTGCATAGAGTTCATGTTTGGGGGAAAAAGGAAGAAGAAAGTTCATTGAAAGATCAGCAAGTCAATGTGGGATTCCTGCGTAGGCTTGAGTGGTGCGTTGGTCTGGAATGGACATGAAAGTTCATGAAAGTTTGTAGAAGTTCCCTGAGTGACTCCGGCCGCCTCTCTCTTCATCCGCCAACTTTCGGTTTCTGATCTTTTGATGGCAGCAAAGTGTACGGCGGGCGGTTGTGTCTCGGAATGAGGGATTTGTCCTACATAATTCCAATAGCCGGAAGGGACGGTATTTACATCAGACCTCTCGGCACGACAGTGTAAACACCGAGCTTTGACGCACGTTCTTTGAAGGTTGCGTTTTATCTGGAACAGAAGGCGATAGCTTCAACAAGGCATCAAATGTTTTCTTTTTTTTTTTTTTGTCTTCCATGTTTTGTTCTGGCGCTCTTAAGTCATGCGGTGTGACAACAGCGAGCGGCGGGGGGCATATTAAAGAGGGATTGAAAACACCTTAATGCAGGGGCTGTTGTACGTTTGTGCGCGCGCGGTTCAATCATACGGCAAATCTATTATCCGGCATAAAAGAGGCATTTCCAGCTTTTTGCCGGCTCCCCACAGCCGCCCAGCGCTGGCTCGCTGTCTAGACCGCGCGTTTGGTGCGCGCAGCGGAGACACATCAGACGAGTCGGCACACAATGGAATCTGCAAGGAGCAGATAATTACAGGCTGAAGCAATTTAGTGGCTGCGCTATGCCGGGTGGGAAGGTGCCGCGAAGATCACAAATGACAGCCATTACGTTCTTTGTACATATCGTTACTTTCTATTTTTTTTTTTTTTTCATTTGAAATAAGCGCAGCATTGTAATTGAATTGTCAGGAATGTGCAGGTGGGAGCTATTCCTCGCAATTTCCACAAACCTGATCAACCACCAAGCTTTGTACCTAAACAATATACATTAGACGTCATTTGTCCGTACAGCGGACGCACGCCGACACGTACAATCAGCTGGGGGAGTTTTAGATTTTTTTTTTCGGCAGTATTGTTAATGTTCTCTCATCAATGGCACCATTCATGATCAAGGAAACCCGGGACGGAAAATACTTTTTTTTTTACTGTTTTGCAAAAAAAAAAAAAATGTTTTTAGACCCTTATGAAGGGGGGCATCTGAAGCCCCTGAAAGGCGCGGCTCTCACAGTAGGAATAATAGTGTGGCTTCCCATCTTCTTTTTGCTTTTGCAGATACACGGGCCGCCATTGGTCAGCTCACATTGTAAAAATGCTGCTCACCCAACTGTTAACTCAACAACTGACTCCATACCCCCCCCCCCCCCACTACTGAACCCATACCAAGTTCTACACTGTGAACCATTCATACCAACCTCTACAACTGACTCCATACCCCCCCCTCACTACTGAACCCATACCAACCTCTACAACTGACTCCATACCCCCCCCCCCCCCCTCACTACTGAACCCATACCAACCTCTACAACTGGCTCCATACCCCCCCCCCCCCCTCACTACTGAACCCATACCAACCTCTACAATTGGCTCCATACCCCCCCCCCCTCACTACTGAACCCATACCAACCTCTACAACTGACTCCATACCCCCCCCACTACTGAACCCATACCAACCTCTACAACTGACTCCATACCCCCCCCCCCACTACTGAACCCATACCAAGTTCTACACTGTGAACCATTCATGCCAACCTCTACAACTGACTCCATACCCCCCCCCCCCCACTACTGAACCCATACCAAGTTCTACACTGTGAACCATTCATACCAACCTCTACAACTGACTCCATACCCCCCCCCCCTCACTACTGAACCCATACCAACCTCTACAACTGGCTCCATACCCCCCCCCCCTCACTACTGAACCCATACCAACCTCTACAACTGACTCCATACCCCCCCTCACTACTGAACCCATACCAACCTCTACAACTGGCTCCATACCCCCCCCCTCACTACTGAACCCATACCAACCTCTACAACTGGCTCCATACCCCCCCCCCTCACTACTGAACCCATACCAACCTCTACAACTGACTCCATACCCCCCCTCACTACTGAACCCATACCAACCTCTACAACTGGCTCCATACCCCCCCCCTCACTACTGAACCCATACCAACCTCTACAACTGGCTCCATACCCCCCCCCCCCTCACTACTGAACCCATACCAACCTCTACAACTGGCTCCATACCCCCCCCTCACTACTGAACCCATACCAACCTCTACAACTGGCTCCTAACCCCCCCTCACTACTGAACCCATACCAACCTCTACAACTGGCTCCATACCCCCCCCCTCACTACTGAACCCATACCAAGTTCTACAATGTGAACCATTCATACCAACCTCTACAACTGGATCCATGGTGAATGCGGGGTCCAGGGAGAGCAGATCCCCAGACCCTGCATTCACTATATCCGCTGTCCCCGGACCCCGCGTTCACTATATCCGCTGTCCCCGGACCCCGCGTTCACTATATCCGCTGTCCCCGGACCCCGCGTTCACTATATCCGCTGTCCCCGGACCCCGCGTTCACTATATCCGCTGTCCCCGGACCCCGCGTTCACTATATCCGCTGTCCCCGGACCCCGCGTTCACTATATCCGCTGTCCCCGGACCCCGCATTCACTATATCCGCTCTCCCCGGACCCCGCATTCACTATATCCGCTCTCCCCGGACCCCGCATTCACTATATCCGCTCTCTCCGGACCCCGCATTCACTATATCCGCTCTCCCCGGACCCCGCATTCACTATATCCGCTCTCCCCGGACCCCGCATTCACTATATCCGGTCTCCCCGGGCCCCGCATTCACTATATCCGTTCTCCCCGGACCCCGCATTCTCTATATCCGCTCTCCCCGGACCCCGCATTCACTATATCCGCCCTCCCCGGACCCCGCTTTCACTATATCCGCTCTCCCTGGACCCCGCATTCACTATATCTGCTTTCCCCGTACTCCGCATTCACTACATCCGCTCTCCCTGGACCCCGCATTCACTATATCCGCTCTCCCCGGACCCCGCTTTCACTATATCCGCCCTCCCTGGACCCCGCATTCACTATATCTGCTTTCCCCGTACTCCGCATTCACTACATCCGCTCTCCCTGGACCCCGCATTCACTATATCCGCTCTCCCCGGACCCCGCATTCACTATATCCGCTCTCCCCGGACCCCGCATTCACTATATCCGGTCTCCCCGGGCCCCGCATTCACTATATCCGTTCTCCCCGGACCCCGCATTCTCTATATCCGCTCTCCCCGGACCCCGCATTCACTATATCCGCCCTCCCCGGACCCCGCTTTCACTATATCCGCTCTCCCTGGACCCCGCATTCACTATATCTGCTTTCCCCGTACTCCGCATTCACTACATCCGCTCTCCCTGGACCCCGCATTCACTATATCCGCTCTCCCCGGACCCCGCATTCACTATATCCGCCCTCCCCGGACCCCGCTTTCACTATATCCGCTCTCCCTGGACCCCGCATTCACTATATCCGCTTTCCCCGGACCCCGCATTCACTACATCCGCTCTCCCCGGACCCCGCATTTACTATATCCGCTCTCCCCGGACCCCGCATTCACTATATCCTCTCCCCCCGGACCCCACATTCACTATATCCGCTCTCCCCGGACCCCGCATTCACTATATCCACTCTCCCTGGACCCCGCATTCACTATATCCGCTCCCCCCGGACCCCGCATTCACTATATCCGCTCTCCCCGGACCCTGCATTCACTATATCCGCTCTCCCCGGACCCCGCATTCACTATTTCCGCTCTCCCCGGACCCCGCTTCCGGGGAGCGGTGCTACCCCCCTGAAAAATGCCACCCTAGGCAAATGCCTTGTTTGCCTTGTAACTACATACCTGGTTCAGACCCTATACTAGCAATGGAGGTTTATTGCGTATCAGCGTGTTTCTGGCAATCAAGGGGTTAAATGTTGTGATGGAAGTCACTGTGGGTGGGGGGCCCATGGAACACAGCCCCCTTTGGAGAGGTGGGGAGACCCCTGTCTCAGCTCCCCATATCCCTATTATGTGTAAGTCACCCTGTGCCTGTTAGGGGTTCAGTGTGATCTGTCCTGATATTGTGTAGACATGTATAGAAGATAGGTGGGGATTGTTCATTGTTTACTGCCACGTGGTCCCATTTTTCTATTGTGTGTCTTGCTTGGGAGCAAACTATTATGGGTTATATGTGTTTGTACTGGCTTGGTGGGGGGTGTTTCCGGCGGCCCTTCCCCCTGATGGGACGGCCTGCTGTTTCCTGTTACTGGGTGTATTTCCCCGCCCTGTGTATATATCTTGTATCTGTGTTAAAATAAAGCAGTCCATTTCCTGTTTTAATACAAGTCTGGTGCCGTCTCATCTTGTATGGTCAGCGGTGGTGTCCGTGGATCTGTGTTCGGACAGAGAAGCGGGAGTCTAACAGAAATACCCTAGTGCATTCGGGGTCCGGTTCCATTACAAATGTGATTACTGGTGTACTAGCGGGCAATCTGATGCCATCTGGAAGGGGCGCTAACTGACGCTAACGCTATCGGAAGTCGCCGGCGACACTAATACAGTGATCAGCAGTGATGTACTAATGACACGAGTGACAGGGCAGTGAAGGGGTTAACTGGTGGGGGGGGGGGGGGGGTGATCAATGGGTTTAATGTGACCTAGTGTGTTCTAACTGTCAGTGTAGTGCTTTGTGCTCCCTGTTGTGTTGATTCTTCTCTCTCTGGGATGGAATGTGCCCAGAGAGAAGATTTCATCACTTCCAGTACCTGTGTAACTAACAGCACAGGACAGGATAGGACAGGGACCGATCTTCCGACTTGGGCCGGACATCACTGGCCTAAACTGGATGATTGATTCCTCGGGGATCAAAATGGGGCACCCGCGGGTCAGCCCGGCCCGCGAAAACCACAGGAGCGCGAATCGCGTATATATATATATATATATATATATATATATATGTGATTTTGTGCACAGGGGCCTCCCTGCAGCAGTAAATGTACAGCGGGCGGTCCTTAGGAGGTTAACCCCCCCCCGGAGGTATTCCTGAGTGTAGCTCAGGGTAAAGTTTCAGCGCCACAAGCGCCCCCCCCCCCCCGAGCGACACTCCGGAATACACTGCAGCGTTGCTCCAGGATCTCTTCTGCACTTACCTTGTCCTGCGCTCCCGCGATGTCCCCCCCGCAGTGTCCCCAGCAATGTCCTCCGGCCGATGCCGCCTTCTGTCTTCCAGGTTCCGTTCCCTGCGACGTCGGGACGTACGGGGGACGGAACTGGCGGGAAATTTGGAAATGTCAAAAAATTACATTCACTAAATACAGTAAAATCACATAGTATAACATTCCTGTATCAAACCATTTCACATACATTTTGTCCCGAGTGCTTTGTCCGGCGCCCTGCCTGCATTTTTACCGCCCTTTCTGCCTGGAAACTGAGAAACGTCCATGGCGTCCAAAAAGCGTTCCTTTAGGTCAGACGCGGTTTTAGAGCGGCTAGAGAACAGCGATAGTAAATCAGAACCACTTGCAGAATTGAGTGATAATGATTGGTGGGGGAAATTCCTCATCAGACACTGAAAACGATTCTGCGACCGAGCTCAGCGATGGGCCAACTTGGCGCTATATTTCACATTTCAGTGTTTTTGGTGATTATATTATTGAATTACATTTATTATTATTATATTATTATTTTTTATGATTATTTATTAAATTATAATTTATGATTTCGTGTTTCAGATTGTATCCTCCCCGGGATGTTTACTAGACTCTTGTCCGGACAGATTTCAGGGAGTTATTCCTAAAAATTACAGGCTGACAATAAAAAAATACATATTTCCATGCAAAAAAATGTACCGCTTTGAGCACAGAAATACTGACATCATCAGACCGCTGGGGAGGTAAAAGAATGCCCAATTTTGTTGAAACCTTTTACTATTCTTTAGAAACAAAAAAAAATCTAAACCAAAAACTGCCGGATTTGGTCCTTAGAGCGAAACTACACTTTAGGGTTCCCTGGGAGCTCTTGTCAAAAGGTTCAGGCAGGACCTCCAATGGCGGGTTAGGGCCGGCCCTTCTGTGCGGGGCCCAGGCCCCGTCCATTCCACAGGGGGCATAGGAGCACAGAGGGGACTCTTTAAATTTGCGCGCATGTGCAGTAATCCCAGGGGCCGTGGTTCTCGACAATTCAAAAAAGAAAAGTCTGCAGTGGGCGGGGACAAGGCCGCGGCGCTAATGTGTTATAAATAGGGCAATTCGCGGCAATTTTATAAAAAAAATGTATTGATGGCACTTCATAGAGATCGATTTTGGTGAAGATTTTGCCGCGCTGGCTTTTATTTTGACGCTTTTCAGTTTTCAGTATTTTTTACGGGCGAAGGTGGGATCGCGTTTATTTCTCCAGCGACAGACGCGTCGCGGTCCGCCATTCTCAGCGGTCACGCAGCAGGTTGGTTTTGAAGCTGGAAACGGCCGCGCGCGGTGCGCGACTCCAGACACTTGGTGATGGCGGAATGAAAACCAATATGGCGGGTCAATGTCTGAAATTGATTGCCGTGTCACTGTTCTGTAGTGACATTGTATGTTCCTATGTACCTCCCATCGATGAGCCTGCTTTTGTTTTCTTTTTTTTCTCTCCTACTGCTTTGTGTTGCCTATGCGGCCTGTTTGTTGTGAATGTTGAAAAATTAAAAATAAAAATGTTAATTAAAAAATAAATAAGTAAAAGTTCCTGGGGCCCCATCAGTTCAGTAACAGGGGCCAGGAGAGAGAGAGGACTGTTTACTCATTATTGGTGTAATCCTCCCTGCAATGACTTTCAGCCTCTTCTATATCCATCCGCCAGGGTAGACTGGGGGGGGGGGGGGCTGTCAGGCGGGCTGTAAAGGGCTCTCTAAGGAAGACCTGTATGGGGCCCGGCGATTTGTAATGGTGGCCCTGAGCTCAGGTATGTTCAGCGTATTTTTGTTCACTTACCTTGAAAAGCGCGCTCTTCATCCTCACTCCTCTTCCAATGCTTCCGTGTTCTCCTGGCCTTCTTCCCGGTGCAGAGTCTTCGGCTGTCCTGATTGGCAGGGATGACAGGACTCCCGTACACATGCCCAGGAGTCGCTCTGTCCTGGCATCCCTGGCATGCCGGGGCTCAATGTACATAATGGGCAGGGAAGAAACATTCTGCAGGAATACATATTTAGATTCTTTTCTGCCACAAAACACCGACTTACAAGAAAAGAAATAGAGGCGCAGGAGGAGGAGCTTGGCTTTTCTTCAAATGAATCTTACCCATTTGGGAGACACAAATTGTGGGGATTGTCTTACAGGAGTGGCCTGAGGATCGATTAAAGGGCCCGATATACTTTATTATTGACAACAAAAGGGGGCGGGATTTGCAGGAGATGGAGAGATACAAACGAACATTGTTTATAAACATCGATCAGAATGGAGATAGAGAGATACAAAGTAACATTGTTCATAAACATCGATCAGACGGGAGATAGAGAGATACAAAGTAACATTGTTTATAAACATCGATCAGACGGGAGATGGAGAGATACAAAGTAACATTGTTTATAAACATCGATCAGACGGGAGATAGAGATACAAAGTAACATTGTTTATAAACATCGATCAGACGGGAGATAGAGAGATACAAAGTAACATTGTTTATAAACATCGATCAGACGGGAGATAGAGATACAAAGTAACATTGTTTATAAACATCGATCAGACGGGAGATAGAGAGATACAAAGTAACATTGTTTCTAAACATCGATCAGACGGGAGATGGAGAGATACAAAGTAACATTGTTTATAAACATCGATCAGACGGGAGATAGAGATACAAAGTAACATTGTTTCTAAACATCGATCAGACGGGAGATAGAGAGATACAAAGTAACATTGTTTATAAACATCGATCAGACGGGAGATAGAGAGATACAAAGTAACATTGTTTCTAAACATCGATCAGACGGGAGATAGAGAGATACAAAGTAACATTGTTTCTAAACATCGATCAGACGGGAGATAGAGAGATACAAAGTAACATTGTTTATAAACATCGATCAGACGGGAGATGGAGAGATACAAAGTAACATTGTTTATAAACATCGATCAGACGGGAGATAGAGAGATACAAAGTTAGATTGTTTCTAAACATCGATCAGACGGGAGATAGAGAGATACAAAGTAACATTGTTTATAAACATCGATCAGACGGGAGATAGAGAGATACAAAGTAACATTGTTTATAAACATCGATCAGACTGGAGATAGAGAGATACAAAGCAGGGGCGGACTAACAACTCATGGGGCCCTGGGCAATAGGGGATCATGGGGCCCCTGTATCCTTGCCCAAACTCAAAAAAGCCTATGAAAAAGGTACCAGAGGCATCCCATGTGGCTCCCTACTGACCCCGGGCAGTGCCTGAGTTTCCAAATGATTAGTCCGCCCCTGATACAAAGTAACATTGTTTATAAACATCGATCAGACGGGAGATAGAGAGATACAAAGTAACATTGTTTATAAACATCGATCAGACGGGAGATAGAGAGATACAAAGTAACATTGTTTATAAACATCGATCAGACGGGAGATAGAGAGATACAAAGTAACATTGTTTATAAACATCGATCAGACGGGAGATAGAGATACAAAGTAACATTGTTTATAAACATCGATCAGACGGGAGATAGAGAGATACAAAGTAACAGTGTTTATAAACATCGATCAGACGGGAGATAGAGAGATGCAAAGTAACATTGTTTATAAACATCGATCAGACGGGAGATAGAGAGATACAAAGTAACATTGTTTATAAACATCGATCAGACGGGAGATAGAGAGATACAAAGTAACATTGTCTATAAACATCGATCAGACGGGAGATAGAGAGATACAAAGTAACATTGTTTATAAACATCGATCAGACAGGAGATAGAGAGATACAAAGTAACATTGTTTATAAACATCGATCAGTTGGGAGATAGAGAAATACAAAGTAACATTGTTTATAAACATCGATGAGACGGGAGATAGAGAGATACAAAGTAACATTGTTTATAAACATTGATGAGACGGGAGATAGAGAAATACAAAGTAACATTGTTTATAAACATTGATGAGACGGGAGATAGAGAGATACAAAGTAACATTGTTTATAAACATCGATCAGACGGGAGACAGAGAGATACAAAGTAACAGTGGAACTATGCAGAATCAGTAGGGCCCATAGCAGGCGTGTACACTGTGCTCTGGTCTGTAGGGGGCGTATAGGGGTGAGGGTTGAACTGGTTCGATATATTTCAGAGCCTCGCTATTGAAACTCTAGAACATGTGACCTTGTCTGGCCTATCACAGCAGCTGTCCATCTATGTACTGAATGGGTCCTTACTGCTGTTGGCAGGGAGGGTCGGCTGCCTTGATTGGCGTTGATAGGACAGGCACGTGCGGGGTTAATCCCGTCCGGGTAGTTTTTTTTCCCCGTGCACTTTTCAGAAATCCTTGAACTGATGATTTTTTTTTTCTCCGACTTGCGAGGCGCACAGAGCAATTTATTAATGTCAGTCTGTTCTCCGGCGGAGACCTTTATCCCCAGAACTCTTGCGCTGTAAATAACGCCGTTTTCATAAAACATTTTTATTGTCACACAGAAAGGCGGCGGGTGCTTCTCAGAAATGCCGACTCATCGATCCGTTGTGTCAGTGACATCTCCCTTCCTGTAATGAATACATCTTTTACATGATCATATGCGTTGGAGACGGACGCGGCGAGCGATGATTAATAGACCTTGTCTGCGCTGAACAAACACCGCATGGGCCCGGCAATCCTGGGACCGGCTCATCACAAGAACAATGGCGGCCCTGGCTACAGAGCAGAACGTTCGGTGTGCAGACGCTGGGACTAGCATGCCGGCGCAGTGGTCACCCCCTGCAGCCAGGTCTTGAATTCATTCCCCGCCGGGACTCACAGTATTTCCTTCAGCCATTTCACAAGAAAAAAAAAACAGTTCAGAAATGTAGACATTACGATGCCCTTTCCCGACTTTTTATTTCAGTTTTCTGTTATTTCGTTTAATAAGCAAGAAGACATACAATAAAGACAGTATACATTACCATACTTCGCTCGGGTCTCATATTACACTCAGCTCCCTGCTCTATGCTCTGCGTTGTGTTACATCAGATCCCCACCCCCTGCTTTCTGAAGGTCAGAAATGGTGTGTAAATTCTGAACTTTGAATGGCTGTAGAGGAGAGATGGTGACAGATAAGCAGGTACAACTTAGTAGGAGGATTTGTTTTATCTCTGTGTACCACCTGAGGCTGGTCACCTCACTGGGTCTTTCCAAAACACTTTGTGTGATTTCTGTCTCTCCTTCCTCTGCTATCTGCATGGGTCATGTCCTGACACCTCAGAATCCAACAGGTGATTGACAACCTCAGCTGTGCATGTTTCCCTATGAGACTGTGTAGAGGAGGTGTTTCCATTCTCTCCTCTCAGGTCTCAGATTACACTCAGCTCCCTGCTCTGTGCTATGCAGCATGTGACCTCAGATCCCTGCCTTCTGGAAACTGAGAAACAACCTTTGATCTCTGTGGTTTAAGGATTGTAGAGAAGGAAAACTGCTGACAAACAGGTACAACTTATGTAGGAGGATTTGTTTCATCTCTGTGTATCACCTGAGGCCGGTCACCTCACTGTGTCAGTCCAAAGCACCTTGTATGACTGCTCTCATCTCTCCTTCCTCTGCTACCTGCATGGGTCATGTCCTGGCACCTCAGAATCCAGCAGGTGATTGACAACCTCAGCTGTGCATGTTCCCCTATGAGACTGTATAGAGGAGGTGTTTCCATTCTCTCCTCTCTGGTCTCAGATTACACTCAGCTCCCTGCTCTGTGCTATGCAGTGTGTGACCTCAGATCCCTGCCTTCTGGAAACTGTGAAACACCCTTTGAGCTCTGTGTTTTAAGGATTGTAGAGAAGGAAATGCTACAGACAAACAGGTACAACGTATGTAGGAGGAATGTTTTCATCTCTGTGTATCACCCGAGGCCGGTCACCTCACTGGGTCTGTCCAGCACTTTGTGTGATTTCTGTCTCATCTCTTCTTCCTCTGCTATCTGCATGGGTCATGTCCTGGCACCTCAGAATCCAGCAGGTGATTGACAACCTCAGCTGTGCATGTTTCCCTATGAGACTGTGTAGAGGAGGTGTTTCCATTCTCTCCTCTCAGGTTTCAGATTACACTCAGCTCCCTGCTCTGTGCTATGCAGAGTGTGACCTCAGATCCCTGCCTTCTGGAAACTGAGAAACAACCTTTGATCTCTGTGTTTCAATAGAGTGTGGAGGACCTGCTGCAGATACACAGGTACAACTTATGTAGGAGGAACTGTTTCATATTTTATCACCTGGGGTCATAATCTCTTTAGAGGAGCAGTGGTCAACGTTGATCTGTTATATTCTACTAAGAGCAAAACTTTGGTCAAAAAAGGCTCAATTCACAAAGCCACCAGGATAAGGATGCCTACATTCCAGAAAGTGGCAGTTATGTTCAGCTGAGTCCAATGAGATCTGAACATCGCAGTCACATGACTAAATTACAGTACCTTACCCGTCTGTGAACACTCTGTGAATTTAGAGGAGCACCCAGCTAGTGTCCATATCCTGGTTCTTCGCTCTGCTTTGAGGTTCCTCCTACCATCCCCAGGACATGTCGGGGCCAGCAGAGAGCACTGGGGGGGACCAGGAATCTGACACTTCCGGAAGTGTTGGTTTCTGAGGATTTCTCTTCACTGGAGATCAGGAGGACAGGCAGTAGGAAAGGTGAGTATCGAGGTTCCTTTCCTCAGGGAGCCCTTTAGTTCAGGTTTCAGAGTCTCTTTAATGTCCCTCCCCCCCGGTGTTGGTTATTTGCGGAATTACTGACAGCGAATTCTCCCAGCTCTCCAGTAGGCATGGCTCCTGATCTCTTTTTGATCGATCAGACCTTAACCTAATTAATACCACTGACATAAATAGATTTCCTGGAAAAGATAGTTCTTTGGATTTTAAATTGGCCTTTCTAAATGTAATTCTCTGCAGATCAATGACAGAAGTTGTCTCGTCATCCTGCTGTGCGTGGCCTTAAAGTATCTCCTCTCAAAGGTTCGCTTTATTTGAGACCCAAATTGAAGCCGAAATCCACGTGTAGTCAAAAACTACGGCTAGTGGTCAGTCACATTCAGCTGGACTTGTTCCGTAATATTTCATAGCCTCTCCAATCCGATTCTTCGGTTCTAATGAGTGTCAGGAACATGCTGCAGTCCAGGAATTGTGTACCTAAAATGGGGGTTCCACCACCTTCACACCTCCCATCTTGTCCTTGGGCAATCCTTGGGCCTTGACACATTACACAATGGTTGGAATAAAATGTGGGTGCTTCCTGTGTGGATATAAATTCTGGGGTATGTTTCTGATACTTTAGAGATGAAGAAGTGGCTTGGAGGAGCTACAAAATGTCTTCACATTACAGAACAAGTCCAGTTGAGTTACTAAAGCAGCCGTAGATGATGCACTTTTCTTTCCTGCAAGGAAAGAAAATCACTCGATTGCCCCATCAACACAGTCAACTTGGGAACAATCAGCCTGTCTATAGATGGCTCGAATCTTGGCCGGTCCCTGCTGATCTGGCTGAGATTTGAACCATTTATGGCTGGCTTAACTACTATGACCTGGATACATGAGAGCCTTCACACAGCTAAAAGCTAATTAGTAAATGTCTTCTCAGGGGAAGGAGAGAAGAAACCTTGTGTTGTACTGTCGCTTCGGGTTGCCCATAGTACTTTTATAATCCTTTGTCATGTATAAAAAGTGGTCTGCCCATAACAGTGCCTCCTACTAGCCCACCCTCAAGGATAGTTTACTCACTAGTCCATGCTCCTTGGTTGCAGTCCCACCACAGTGTCACAGTTTGTGGTCTTCGGTACCCACCTGTGCTGCTGTCCGCCACTGTCCAGGATCTGTCTCTGCTGGTTCACACCTGTACACAAAGCCAGCTCCATGTAGACATGGTTTGACCAGTTCGGACCAGTTCCATAAAGACATGGTTTGACCAGTTTGGACTAGCTCCATAAAACATGGTTTGACCAGCTCCAAAAAGACATGGTTTAACCACCTTGGTTGAACTCCAAAAAGACATGGTTTGACCAGTTTGGACTGGGACCATAAAGACATGGTTCAACCAGTTTGAACCAGCTCCATAAAGACATGGTTTGATAAGCTTGGACCGGGACCATAAAGATATGGTTTGCCCACCTTGGTTGAGCTCCAAAAAGACATGGTTTGACCAGTTTGGACAGGGACCATAAAGACATGGTTTTACCAGTTTGAACCAGCTCCATAAAGACATGGTTTGGCCAGTTTGGACCAGCCCCATAAAGACATGGTTTGACCAGTTTGGACCAACTCCAAAAATACATGGTTTGACCAGTTTGGACCAGCTACAAAAGATATGATTTAACCATTTTGGACCAGCTCCCAAAAGCCATGGTTTGACAGGTTTTGAATCAGGTCTGTAAAGACATGGTTTGACCAGTTTCGACCAGCTCCAAAAAGACGTGGTTTGACCATTGTAGACCAGGTCCACAAAAATATGGTTTGACCAGTGTGGACTGGGTCCATAAAGACGTAGTTTGACTAGTTTGGACCTGCTCCAAAAAGACATGATTTGACCAGTTTGGACCAGGACCATAAAGACATGGTTTGACCAGTTTGGACCAATTCCAAAAATACATGTTTGACCAGTTTGGACCAGCTACAAAATGATATGATTTAACCATTTTGGACCAGCTACAAAATGATATGATTTAACCATTTTGGACCAGCTCCCAAAAGCTATGGTTTGACAGGTTTTGAATCAGATCCGTAAAGACATGGTTTGACCAGATTGAATCGGGTCCATAAATACGTGGTTTGACTAGTTTCGACCAGGTCCATAAAAATATGGTTTGATCAGTTTGGACTGGGTCCATAAAGATGTAGTTTGACCAGTTTGGACCTGCTCTAAAAAGACATGGTTTGACCACTTTGGACCAGGTCCATAAAGATGTGGTTTTCTAAGTTTGGTGTGGAGAAACTCAAGTGTCCTGCGCAAATCCCTGACCTCAACCGTACTGAACACCTCTGGGATAAATCGGAATGCCGATCGAGAACCAGGTCTTCTCATCCAACATCAGTACCCGTACTCACAAATAGGTACAAATTCCCCCAGGTTTGTGGGAAGCCTTCCCAGTAGAGTGGAGCATTGACGCAAAAAGGGGCAACTCCATATTAATGGACATGGTTTTGGCATGGATGTCCAATTAGCTCAGATGGTGGTGATCAAGTGTCCACCAATTTCTGGACATACAGTTTACTTTCTATATAATTTTCTATCCCCCAGATAAAGTCATTTATCCAATGATGTGTCCGCTGCTAGAAGCAGATCACATCAACAGAGTTTACAAATGGCGTGGTCGCAGCGGTCAATCTACCATGTGGATTTGTTTTCACAACCGCCCAGAGTTCTGCTTTACACAGAGACATCAAATGGTTCTGTCTCCCTGACTGAAGCCTGAGTGAGAACTGTACGATGGATGGATCGCCTGCTGAAAGAATTGTCAGAAGCGTACTCTGTGGATTTGTATCCGAGGCTTGAAAACAGGCTGGGCCATCTGCCGTAGAATTTGCCGAACCCAATGTACGCCTTATTAGTAAGATAAAAGGTCGCAGGGATTAATTAGGCAAATCCCACAGATACGCAGCGCAGTTCTCAGGGTCACCGCGTGTCATTTCCACGAGGGTAGTCAGCGGTCCCGTGTTATTTTTGTTTTCATGTTTCAATTATATTTTTGGCATTTTAGGGCACGTGACTTGCATGCGTGTACATCAGCATGATGCAGAATGGAAATGTTGAGTAATATGAGACTCAGTGAAAGGGATTAAGTGGTTCTGCATTTATTTTATGTAATATGGTTAGAACTTAAAATGTACATTTATAACAAATGGATATTTTTTTAGTCACCTAACTAAAATATATTACATATAAATATTCTCATACAGTGAAGGAAATGTGTATTTGCTCCCCGGCTGATGCTGAATGTTCGCCCCTCACACAGAAATGATCGGTCTAACAATGGAATGTTCGCCCCTCACAAAGAAATGATCGGTCTAACAATGGAATGTTCGGTGTAACACTGAGAGACAGAATACAACAACAAATTCAGCAGAAATGCGTCTAACAAATGATGACTGATCTGCATGTTCATGAGGGAAAGAAGGATTTGATCCCCTTCACAAAACATGACTTAGTACTTGGTGGCAAATCCCTTGTTGGCAATCACAGAGGTCAGATGTTTCCTGGAGTTTGCCCCCAGGTTCGCACACATCTCAGGAGGGATTTTGGCCCACTCCTCTTGGCAGATCCTCTCAAAGTCATTAAGAGTTGATGGCTGACATTTGGCAACTCGAACTTTCAGCTCCTCCACAGATTTTCCATCAGCTGAAGGTCTGGAGACTGGCTAGGCCACTCCAGGACCTTAATGTGCTTCTTCTTGAGCCGCTCCTTTGTTGCCTTGGCCGTGTGTTTTGGGTCATTGTCATGATGGAACACCCATCCACCACCCATTTTCAATGCCCTGGCTGAGGGAAGAAGGTTCTCACCCAAGATTTGAGGGTACGTTGCCCCGTCCATCGTCCCTTTGATGCGGTGCAGTTGTCCTGTCCCATTAGCAGAAAAACACCCCCAAAGCAGAATGTTTCCACCACCATGTTTCACAGTTGGGATGGTGTTCTTGGGGTCTTAGGCATAATTCCTCCTCCTCCAAACAGGGCAAGTTGAGTTGATGCCAAAGAGCTCAATTTTGGTCTCATCTGACCACAACACTTCCCACCAGTCCTCCTCTGCATCATTCAGATGTTCAGTGGCAGACTTCAGATGGGCCTGGACATGGGCTTTCTTGAGCAGAGGGACCTTGCAGGCACTGCAGGATTTCAGTCCTTGTCGGCGTAGTGTGTTACCAATTGTTTTCTTGGTGACTGTGGTCCAAGCTGCCTGGAGATCATTGACAAGATTCTCACGTGTAGTTCTGGGATGATTCCTCACTGTTCTCATGATCATTGACACTCCACGAGGTGAGATCTTGCATGGTGCACCAGACCTAGGGAGACTGACACTTGTTTTGTGTTTCTTCCATTTGTGAATGATTGCACCAACTGTTGTCACCTTCTCACCAAGCTGCTTGGCCATAGTTTGATAGCCCAGTCCAGCCTTGTGTAGGTCTACCATCTTGTCCCTTACATCCTTGGACAGCTCTTTGGTCTTTTCCATGGTGGAAAGTTTGGAATCTGATTGTTTGATAGCCCTACCATTCGAGTTTTAGACCAATCATTTCTTTGTGAGTGGGCAAACATTCAAAATCTGCAGGGGATCAAATACTTATTTCCTTCACTGTATATAAAGAGGCCTACCCATAACAATGCTTTCTAATAGCTCACACACAAGGATGGTTTGCTCATCAGTCATGCTACTTGACTGCCTTCCCACCATAATTTCACAAATTGCTATCTTCAGAACCCACCAGTGCTGTTGTCTGCAGCATCTGTGCTGTTTCTAACCTGGACCCCATGCTTGATTCTTCCTGGACTATACCATTGCAGTGGCTTTCCTCCTCCCTGGAAAACTGACCAAAAACTAAAAAAAGTGGCCTGGAGAAGCTTTGAAACATCCTCAACATTACATAACAAGTACAGTTAAATGTGACTGATAGGTATACTGTACAGGACCATGATCTGGGTAAATGAGAACCTTCTCAGTCATCTCTCTTGTCAAACTCCCCCTGCTTGTGCTTCATGGGAAGTATTGCTGAACTTTTCCTCTGAGAAAACTAATTAAGACTGCTCAGTGCACCTGGGAGTTGAGTGAAGACCTTTCTGAATATGTGTTCCCATGCTTCTGCACCCATCATGTCTCTTCCAGTTCTTATACCCATTCACTGCTGACCTTGGCTGTTTCCTGAACATCCTTGTTATCCACCAGCCTTGACCCTTTGACTTTTTGCAACCCTGCTGATTTTGGACTACTCTTTGTTATTGTCAGCTTTTACAGTTCAAGCCTTACCAAGGGCCACAACCTAAAAGCCATTGAAAGCAAAACGCATCATCCCTTTGCGGAGTGTTCTGGTGAACACTAGGAAGTTCCTTAGACCCTGGGCCATGGCCTTCCCATTAGCCTACATTTGTCTGGTGGCACAGAAGGGCCACAATCTAAAAGTCATTCAAAGCAAAACCCATCCTCCCTTTGCGGAGTGCTCTGGTGAACACTAGGAAGTTCCTTAGACCCTGGGCCATGGCCCTACCTTTAACCTACATTTGTCTGGTGGCACAGAAGGTCCAATTTTTTCATGTTGAGCAAAGACCCTTCTGAATATGCGTTTCCATGCTCCTATACCCATCATCTGTGTTCCAGTGTGATACCTGTTTACGACTTTTACTGTCTCAAACATCCTGGTTATCCACCTTCCTTGACCATTTGACTGATTGATCATAATGTTGCATGCTTATTTTGGGCCACACTTCTTTATTGTCAGCTTTTACTAGTTCACACCTTACCAAAGGCTACAACCTAGGAGCCACCCAAAGCAAAACCCATAATCCTCTGCGGAGGGATCTGATGAAGACTGGGAAGTTCTTTAGACCCTGTGCCTTGGCCCTCTCTAGGTCCTTATCACAGAAGGTCCATTATTTCTATGTTAGTAGAGTTGTTGAGCAAAGACATCTGTGACTATGCATTCCCATGCTCCTATACCCATCATCTGTGTTCCAGTTTTGATACCTGTTTACGACCTTTGCTGTTTCTTGAACATTCTTCTTATCCATCTGCCTTGACCCTTTGACTGTCTGATCGCGACCTTGCTGGCTGATTTTGTATCCTGCTGCGTTATTGTCAGCTGCTACTAATTCCAGCCATACAAAGGCCACAACCTGGCAGTCATCTAAAGCAAAACCCATCATTCCTTGTAGAGTGCTCTGGTAAACACTAGGAGGTTCCTTAGACCTTAGGTCTTGGCCTACATGCGTCTGGCAAAACATAAAGTCTGTTATTTCCCTGTTTATGGCAGTTTTTGAGTAAAGACCTCTCTGAATAGGTATTTCCATGCTCCTATACCCATCATCCCTGTTCCAGTTTTGATACCCATTTTATAACCTCTGCTGACCTTTGTTGTTTCTTGAAGACCCTTGTTATCCACCTGCCTTTTGAGCCTTTGACTGTTTGATCACAACCTTGCTTGCTGATTTTGTACCACACTTCGTTATTGTCAGCTTTTACCAGTTAAAGCCTTACCAAGGGCCACAACCTGGGAGCCATTCAAAGAAAAACCCGTCACCCCTTGCGGAGTGCTCTGGTAAACACTAGGAAGTACCCTAGACCTGGCCCTCCTTCATGCCTACAATCGTCTGGCACTAAAGAAGGTCCAATTTTTCCATGTTATGGTAGTTGTTGAGCAAAGACCTCTTAATATGTATTCCCATGCTCCTATACCCATCATCTGTGTTCCAGTGTTGATACCTGTTTTCGACCTTTGCTGTTTCTCACACATCCTTGTTATCTACCTTAACCCAATGACTGTTTGATCAAAACCTTGCCTGCTGACTTTTGACCATGCTTCGTTATTGACAGCTTTTACCAGTTCAAACCTTACTGAGGGCCAAACCTGGGAGCCATCCAAAGCATAACCGATCATTCTTTGCAGAGTGCTCTGGAGAACACTAGGAAGTTCCCTAGACCCTGGGCCTTAGACCCCTCAGACCTACATTCATCTGGCAATACAGAAGGTCCATTATGCATTATTGAAGTTGTTGAGCAAAGACCTCTCTGAATATGTGTTCCCATGCTCCTGTACCCATCATCAGGGCTGCTGTTAGAAACCACGTGGTCCCATGCAGCAAACCTGACAGGGTCCTTCCCCCCCAAAAAAAACCTGTTTACTATGCTTCAGTTATAAATGAACACCGTGAGTAATAGGTACCGATCACTTGCTGTGTTCATCATCCTGAAGGATCTTATAGTGTGCTTGCAGTTACTGACGGGAAGGAGAGGAGGGAACCAAGGAGCACTGCAGGGGTGGGCACACAGAGGGGCCTGGGTAACAATGTATTGTGCACAGGGAGGTCATGGGTGCAGCGGGGGGGGGGGCAATTACTGAAATCGATCCCCTGTATGGCTCTCTGCAGAAGCTGAATTCTAGTGGGGGGGGGGAGAGGAGAAGAAGCCAGCTTTCAGCTGCTGCAGAGAGAGCCATACAGGGGATCGGTACCAGTAATTGCATTCACGCCGTACTGATCACTCTCCCTACACACATCTGATTTACCCAGCTGCCTGGGCCCCCCTGCTGGCCTGGGCCCCGTACAGGAGGACCAGTGGTACCCCCTAATCCACGGCCCTGCCCATCATCTCTGTGCTAGTTTTCATACCTGTTTATGACCTCTGCTGAACTTTGATTTTTCTCCAAGATCTTTGTTATCCATCTGCCTTGAGCCACTGATTGACCACGACCCTGCCTGCTGACTTTGTACCACACCTCCTTTTTGTCAGCTGTTACCAGTTCACACCTTACCAAGGGCCACAACCTGGGAGCCACCCAAAGCGAAGCCCAACATCCCTTTGCGGAGTTGCTCTGTTGAACACTAGGAAGTACCTTAGATCCTGGACCATTGGCCTCCCTTAGGGCCTACATTGGGCTCAGGCTCAAGCAGAGTCATATGGGGGAGGTCACCTGCCCCTCCAAACCCAAAAGCCTCACTCCATTAAAGAAAGGCTGAACCCGGAGCCTTCTATTCTCCAGTTTAATAATTATATGTATGCCACCAAAATGGGGATGGGAACGGTGTGTTTCCGTCTGTTGCAGATTTCCATCTCTGATGTTTGTGTGTCTGACAATGAGTGACAGCGCTATCTTATAAAGTGTTGGTTTATTCTCGTTGTTAAGATAGCAAAACCGTTCAGCAGATTAAACGTATCCCATCTCCCCGCGAGGCGTTTGACAGGCTGATCAATTGGCAGCGACGATGAAACTGAAGCTTGTAAGTGCCTTAAAACTTTCCTATGGAAATGCCTCTTTTTTTTACTCATAATGGAAACTGACGGCGCCTTTATATTCAAAATGCAAACTTCTCTGCCAGCTCGCCGCTCCGGCGCACAATTCAGAGTGACAGAATTCATTACAGACGCACAACTTTACAGGGAAATGTGTATTGGAGGCCGATGGCAGGCAGAGGAAATAGCGCGTTCTTCCTTCAAACCCCAGCCTGGAAATTGCCGGCGTTATTGGGGTAAAGGCTTATTATGCAAATGGTTGTCAAGTGGAACATTGTTCAAATTGGCCAAATTACTTCTCATCCCGTTTTCTACCTCTGTAAATGTCTTCTTGCCTTACAGGTGAGTAAATGATAGATTACTTTTATCTTTTTTTGGTCCAAGTCTTTAAACATTGCAGAAGACTTTGATTGTGTTGACAGTGGCGGATAGTAGCTATTGTACTTGTTCAATTTCTGTCATCAACCTCCTTACGTCTGGCCCTTGTAAATAAACAGCTGGATGGTGCCCTCACTGGGGGGGGGGGGGGGGGTGAATGTACCTGTATGTCTTTCTGCATGTGCACAGGCCAGGCATTAGACAGCACAGAGGATTGGTTAAAGGCACAGAGCCAATTGGAGTGGCTCTGTGCCGTGTAATTACTGTGATGACCACTCACAATGATCACCAGTGTAAACGTTATGGGACTCAACAGCCTAGCTCATTTGGCTCCCTTTTCCAGCAGGAACTCAGCAGCTAAGCTCCCCCTCCCAGCAAAACTCGCCCTGCTCCTCCTCCCAGCAGTGTGCAGCTCACCCTGTTCCCTCCTCCCAGCAGTGCGCTGCTCACCTTGCTCCCTCCTCCCAGCAGTGCGCTACTCACCCTTCTCCCTCCTCCCAACAGTGTGCAACTAACCCTGCTCCCTCCTCCCAGCAGTGGGCAACTCACCCTGCTCCCTCCTCCCAGCAGTGCACAGCTCACCCTGCTCCCTCCTCCCAGCAGTGCACAGCTCACCCTGCTCCCTCATCCCAGCAGTGCACTACTCACCCTGCTCCCTCCTCCCAGCAGTGCGCAACTCACCCTGCTCCCTCCTCCCAGCAGTGCACAGCTCACCCTGCTCCCTCATCCCAGCAGTGTGCAGCTCACCCTGCTCCCTCCTCCCAGCAGTGCGCTACTCACCCTGCTCCCTCCTCCCAGCAGTGTGCAGCTCACCCTGCTCCCTCCTTCCAGAAGTGTGAAGCTCACCCTGCTCCCTCCCCCCAGCAGTGCGCAACTCACCCTGCTCCCTCCTCCCAGCAGTGTGCAGCACACTCTGCTTCCTCCTCCCAGCAGTGTGCAGCTCACCTTGCTTCCTCCTCCCAGCAGTGTGTGGTTCACCCTGTTCCCTCTTCCCAGCAGTGCACAGCACACTCTGCTCCCTCCTCCCAGCAGTGTGCAGCTCACCCTGCTCACTCATCCCAGCAGTGTGCAGCTCACCCTGCTCCCTCCTCCCAGCAGTGCACAGCTCACCCTGTTCCCTCCTCCCAGCAGTGCACAACTCGCCCTGTTCCATCCTCCCAGCAGTGCACAGCTCACTCTGCTCCTTCCTCCCAGCAGTGCACAGCTCACTCTGCTCCCTCCTCCCAGCAGTGCACAGCTCACTCTGCTCCTTCCTCCCAGCAGTGCACAGCTCACTCTGCTCCCTCCTCCCAGCAGTGCACAGCTCACTCTGCGCCCTCCTCCCAGCAGTGCACAGCTCACCTACCAGAAGTGTGCAGCTCATCCTGCTCCCTCCTCATTAATGGCCATGAGGGGCGGGAGTGAGGAATCTCTATATTAATGGTCATGGGGGAAGGAGGGATCTCCATATTAATGGCCATGGGAGGGAAGGAGGGATCTCTATATTAATGGTCATGGGGGAAGGTGGATCTCCATATTAAAGGCCATGGGGGGAAGAAGAGATCTCCATGTTAATGACCACGGGGGAAGGAGGGATCTCCATAGTAATGGCCATGGAGGAAGGGAGATCTCCACATTAATGGCCATGGGGGAAGGAGGGATCTCCATATTAAAGGTTATGGAGGAAGAGGTGATCTCCATATTAATGGCAATGGGGGAAGGAGGGATCTCCATATTAATGGCCATGGGGGAAGTAGAGATCTCCATGTTAATGACCATGGGGGAAGGGGTGATCTCCATAGTAATGGCCATGGGGGGAAGGAGAGATCTCCATATTAATGGACATGGGGGGAGGAAGAGAGAGCCATATTAATGGCCATGGGGGGAAGGAGGGATCTCCATATTAATGGCCATGGGGGGATGGAGGAATCTCCATATTAATGGACATGGGGGGAGGTAGGGATCTCTATAATAATGGCCATGGGCAGGAGAGATCTCCATATTAATGGCCATGGGGGAAGGAGAGATCTCCATATTAATGGCCATGGGGGAAGGCGGGATCTGCACATTAATGGCCATTGGGGAAGGAGGGATCTCCATATTAATGGCCATGGGGGGGAAGGAGGGATCTCCATAATAATGGCCATGGGGGAAGGAGGGATCTTTATATTAACGGCCATGGGGGGAAGGAGGGGTCTCTATATTAACGGCCATGGGGGGAAGGAGGGGTCTCTATATTAACGGCCATGGGGGGAAGGAGGGATCTCCATATTAATGGTGATGGGTGAAGGAGGGATATCCATATTAATTGCCATGGAGGGGAAGGATGGATCTTCATATTAATGGCCATGGGGGGAAGGAGGGATCTCCATAATAATGGCCATGGGGGAAGGAGGGATCTCTATATTAACGGCCATGGACAGAAGGCGGGATCTCCATATTAATAGCCATAGGGGGGAGGAGAGATCTCCATAATAACGACCATGGACAGAAGGCAGGATCTCCATATTAATAGCCATATTGGGAAGGAGGGATCTCCATATTAATGGTCATAGGGGGAAGGAGGGAGCTCCATATTGGTGGCCATGGGGGGGAAGGAGGGATATCCATATTAATGGTCATAGGGGGAGAGAGGGATCTCCATATTAATGGTCATGGGGGAAGGAGGGAGCTCCATATTAATGGTCATGGGGGAAGGAGGGATCTTCATATTAATGGCCATGGGGGGAAGGAGGGATCTCCATATTAATGGTCATAGGGGGAAGGAGGGATCTCCATATTAATGGTCATGGGGGATGGAGAGATCTCCATATTGGTGGCCATGGGGGAAGGAGGGATCTCCATATTATTGGTCATAGGGGGAAGGAGGGATCTCCATATTAATGGTCATAGGGGGAAGGAGGGATCTCCATATTAATGGACATGGGGAAAGGAGGGATATCCATATTAATGGTCATAGGTGGAAGGAGGGATCTCCATATTAATGGTCATAGGGGGAAGGAGGGATCTCCATATTAATGGTCATAGGGGGAAGGAGGGATCTCCATATTGATGGCCATGGGGGAAGGAGGGATATCCATGTGAATGGTCATAGGGGGAAGGAGGGATCTCCATATTGATGGCCATGGGGGAAGGAGGGATCTCTATATTAACGGCCATGGACAGAAGGCGGGATCTCCATATTAATAGCCATAGGGGGGAGGAGAGATCTCCATAATAACGGCCATGGACAGAAGGCAGGATCTCCATATTAATAGCCATATTGGGAAGGAGGGATCTCCATATTAATGGTCATAGGGGGAAGGAGGGAGCTCCATATTGGTGGCCATGGGGGGGAAGGAGGGATATCCATATTAATGGTCATAGGGGGAGGGAGGGATCTCCATATTAATGGTCATGGGGGAAGGAGGGAGCTCCATATTAATGGTCATGGGGGGAAGGAGGGATCTCCATATTCATGGTCATAGGGGGAAGGAGGGATCTCCATATTAATGGTCATGGGGGAAGGAGAGATCTCCATATTGGTGGCCATGGGGGAAGGAGGGATATCCATATTAATGGTCATAGGGAGAAGGAGGGATCTCCATATTAATGGTCATAGGGGGAAGGAGGGATCTCCATATTAATGGACATGGGAGAAGGAGGGATATCCATATTAATGGTCATAGGTGGAAGGAGGGATCTCCATATTAATGGTCATAGGGGGAAGGAGGGATCTCCATATTGATGGCCATGGGGGAAGGAGGGATATCCATGTGAATGGTCATAGGGGGAAGGAGGGATCTCCATAATAATAAAGGCCATGGGGGAAGGAGGGATATCCATATTAATGGTCATAGGTGGAAGGAGGGATCTCCATATTAATGGTCATAGGGGGAAGGAGGGATCTCCATATTAATGGTCATAGGGGGAAGGAGGGATCTCCATATTAATGGTCATAGGGGGAAGGAGGGATCTCCATATTGATGGCCATGGGGGAAGGAGGGATCTCCATATTAATGGTCATAGGGTGAAGGAGGGATCTCCATATTAATGGTCATAGGGGGAAGGAGGGATCTCCATATTAATGGACATGGGGGAAGGAGGGATATCCATGTGAATGGTCATAGGGTGAAGGAGGGATCTCCATATTGATGGCCATGGGGGAAGGAGGGATATCCATGTGAATGGTCATGGGGAAAGGGGGGATCTTCATAATAATGGTCATGGGGAAGGTGGAGGAGATCTCCATAATAATGGTTTTGGAATGGGATGTCCAACAAACTTATATAGGTGTGTTGGTCAGCAGTCCCTAGATTTGTGGCTATATATTGTATATAATTGCATTCATTGGTGGTTTTCTTTTTTTTTTTCTCTGGCTGGAGTTCAGCTTTAGAGTACTTGAGGCAGATTTAGTCATCTGGCATAGTTCCGAGACCTTTAAATCTCCTCTACAAAGCAGCGAGGTTTCCTTCTCTCCTTGGACTTTGTGTGCGACGTTGGAAAGCAAAGCCTAGTTGTGCGGAAGTTTGTCAATGTCTTTCATGTTCGGAATTTCATTCTCTTTGTGAAGGGAACTTTCCAGCGATCGCTCAAGGCTGTGATTTGAAGCCACTCTACGTTAACATATCCAAGCCTGGGCATTGCGTCGCTGAAGGGCTCCGTCTTGCCAGCTCAAACAGTGTTGATGCTCCAACGATCTCGCTAGCCCAGCAACAAAGCCCTTCCTGTCTGCCTCTCATTATCGCCTTTTAGTGGTGTGCATCATGCGCGGCAGTGTGGAGCGCTGACACACGCCATACTGAGCTCGGCGTCCACCTGCTCCTACTCCTCTGATCCGCGAGCCAGAGCGGCGCTCTCAGTTGGAGAGACAGAAGTGGGTTTTTTTTTTTTCAGTGGAGGAAAGTCTTTCGGCCAAGCAGCAGAATTTCTTCATATTGGCTGCCGAAAAGAAAGGCTGGAGAAAAATACGGCTTCTGATAACTTCCAGAAGAAGACAACGTTGGTCATTTTCTTGCTGCGTCCACATCCTGTGTGCTGGTCGCTTTACAAATACTTGCGCCTTCCAGGCGGCAAGATTTTGCATTTAGACCTCCAAACCCAGTACATTGGGGGTGGGGCGGTTGGATGAGACCGCTCTTGCCATGATATATAAGTAGTCACATCATGGAAGACTCCATCACTGACAGGTCCGCGCTCTCAGCACCGCCACTGCTGCCATCTTGCAATAGTTGTGCGTTAGAGTTACCACATCGAGCCACCGTTGCTTTTAAAGATGCACCCAAAGCTGAAGCCCAGGAGGAAATTGCATGTTGAAAGGGCTTGTACATCCATTTGCTGTGGATGGGGCAAAAAACAAAAAAACGAAAGTCAATATGCTTTATCCAATGCTGTTTGAATGTATGTCATTGATTTTAAATGGAAAATGCAGCATTTGACCAGCAGATGGAGCTAAGTATTATAGAAAGTGTCTGCGATACTTCGGTCCATGTAGTGGACAAATGCATTCTCTACGGTTTAAAATCAATGATTTACATTCGAACCGCCAAGGAGATAACCTATTTACATTCATTCACAGAGAACGACTGTGCATGCTCTTTCAGGGGGTGAATGTAAATCAACCACTCTCACCTCCCTAAACACTTACCTGAGTCCTCACTGGTCTGTGTTCCTCCCCTCACAGGTCACAGAGGCAGTAGCAGGAGCCATTGGCTTCTACTGCTGTCAATCAAAACCTGAGAGTAGGTAGCGCAGGGGGGGGGGCATGGCTTACTGGTGCTGTGTGTGTGTCTGTAGACCCACACAGCCCAGCTCGGGATCAAGTCTGCACGAGTGCCCCATAGCAAGTGGCTTGCTTTGGTGGCACACCCAGAAGGGGAGGAGCCAAGGGTGCTGATGGGAAGCGGGGGGCAAGGCTTATTGGTGCCGTGTGTGTCTATAGGCCCACACAGCCCAGCTCGGGATCAAGTCTACATGAGTTCCCCCATAGCAAGTGGCTTGCTTTGGTGGCACACCCAGAAGAGGAGGAGCCAAAAGTGCTGGTGGGAAGCAGGGGGCAAGGCTTACCAGTGCTGTGTGTGTCTATAGGCCCACACAGCCCAGCTTGGGATCAAGTCTGCAAGAGGTCCCCCATAGCAAGTGGCTTGCTTTGGTGGCACACCTAGAAGAGAAGGAGCCATGGGTGCTGGTGGGAATCGGGGGACAAGGCTTACCGGTGCTGTGTGTGTCTATAGGCCCACACAGCCCAGCTTGGAATAAAGTCTGCAAGAGTTCCCCCATAGCAAGTGGCTTGCTTTGGTGGCACACCCAGAAGAGAAGGAGCCATGGGTGCTGGTGGGAAGCGGGGGGCAAGGCTTACCGGTGCTGTGTGTGTCTATAGGCCCACACAGCCCAGCTGGGAATAAATCTGCAAGAGTTCCCCCATAGCAAGCGGCTTGCTTTGGTGGCACAACCAGAAGAGGAGGAGCCAAGAGTGCTGGTGGGGGACCCCCAGAAGAGGAGGTTTTGGAGATACCTTGTTCAAATACCATAGGTAAAGGTCAAGTTCACTTTTGGAACTTGTTACATGTTCCGCCTGTATTTAGGGGGATATTCTCCCCACACACGCTGTTACAAATCAGAAACATTGCTCCGCCCACACGGCCACATCATTCATTGAAAGAATCCTATGAAAGAATGAACTGCAAGTACCGTCAGCCATCACGGCTGACAGCTTGTAGTTCTGAATGGACTGCGGGGGCGCTGGTGAGCGCTCTAGTAGTTCATTCACAAGCCCTGCAGCTTGTAAACAGTCAGCCGGCATGAAGGTACGGGCTGGAAGCTGCAGATAGAAACCTGAGCTTGGTCCCCCGGATCCACTGATCACAGGATGCTTTCCTGCAGGAAATAAATAATAAATGCACATTTTTTTTCTGCAAAAATATGTGCATTTAATATTTTTTCTTAAAAGATGAACTTATCCTCTAAGTAAATATTCTGCACCATTTTGGTTTTGTGTATAATTTGCTGAAATATACAACTCAACGGCAGGCAGCGGCAGCTTGGTATTACTTATAGTAGAACAAATTGCATAGAAGATCCCTTCTGTTTAGTTGTGATATTATTATTGCCCTTTAATATTTCCTATTTGTATGTCAAATCACTACATGGTGACCCGGCACCCTTTTCACATGCATTTCTAATTGTCTCTATGTGTTTTGCTGAAAAAAAATGTTGCTTACAGAGTTCAGTACCTGAAGCTGAAATTTAAATGCATAGAACTTAAACGGGGTTGGATGACAACTTGCTCCTCCCCCCTCCCTACCTGCTGTTTTCAGTAGGGGGTATGGAATTGCAGTCAGAGAGGGCCTGAAGGCAAACAGCCTCTGTCAGTCAGATAGAGAGGGCCTGAAGGCAAACAGCCTCTGTCAGTCAGATAGAGAGGGCCTGAAGGCATACAGCCTCTGTCAGCCAGATAGAGAGGGCCTGAAGGCAAACAGCCTCTGTCAGTCAGAGAGGGCCTGAAGGCAAATAGACTCAGTCAGATAGAGAGGGCCTGAAGGCAGACAGCCTCTGTCAGTCAGAGAGGGTCTGAAGGCAAACAGCCTCTGTCAGTCAGAGAGGGCCTGAAGGCAAATAGACTCAGTCAGATAGAGAGGGCCTGAAGGCAAACAGCCTCTGTCAGTCAGAGAGGGCCTGAAGGCAAATAGACTCAGTCAGATAGAGAGGGCCTGAAGGCAGACAGCCTCTGTCAGTCAGAGAGGGTCTGAAGGCAAACAGCCTCTGTCAGTCGGATAGAGAGGGCCTGAAGGCAAACAGCCTCTGTCAGGGGTTGAGCTCGTTGAAGGTCTTCCTAATCTCTCGTAGTCTTCCAGTCATCTTCGGGAAGATGGGGTTGAGCTCGTTGAAGGTTTTCCTGATCTCTCGTAGTCTTCCAGTGATGTTTTTCCACTCTTGAAGCGCGTGTGCTGCTCAAAATACCTCGAATGACTCATTGCAGCATTGCTGTAAACTTGATGTCAAACATCTCTGTGGCTGATTTGCCCAGTTACATACAGAATTTCACATTTGCTCTTTGTTCTATTTTGCTGTCCATGATGAAATAGCAGACATGGTAACACTCATGGCCAGAATAGCACCAGTTGCACAGCTCCTGATGAACACAGGGCGATGTCTTTTGGCACACTGACTTATGAACGCCAGTGCTCCCTGTGACTTTCCTTGCAGCCTTGTTCTGCCATCTGTTGGTGTGTTACAAAACTAGTCTTGAAACTTTTAGATACCACCTCGTAAAATCCTTATTAACAATTTGATAACAGTGGTATCATGGATTAATTTGCAGGTTTTTGTCAAGAGATTGCATAGCGGCATAGATCAGTGTGCCAAAAGACACGGTCCTGTGTACATTGGGAGCTGTGCAACTGGTGCTATTCTGACCACGTGTGTTACCACGTCTGCTATTTCATCATGGACAGCAAGTTAGAACAAAGAGCAAACATGAAAATCTGCATGAAACTGGGCAAATCTTCCACAGAAACCTTTAACACAATTCAGCAAGTTTACATCGATGCCGCAATGAGTCATTCAAGGTGTTTTGAGTGGCACGCGCGTTTCAAGAGCGGAAGAACATCACTGGAAGATAAGGGATCAGGAAGACCCTCAACAAGCTTAACCCCATCTTCCCGAAGAAGACTGGAAGATGACAAGGGAACAGGAAGACCTTCGATGAGCTCAACCCCATCTTCCCAAAGAAGACTGGAAGATGACAAGGGATCAGGAAGACCTTCGACGAGCTCAACCCCATCTTCCCGAAGGAGACTGGAAAATGACAAGGGATCAGGAAGACCTTCGACAAGCTCAACCCCATCTTTCCAAAGGAGACTGGAAAATGACAAGGGATCAGGAAGACCTTCAACGAGCTCAACCCCATCTTCCCGAAGAAGACTGGAAGATGACAAGGGATCAGGAAGACCTTCAACAAGCTCAACCCCATCTTCCTGAAGGAGACTGGAAGATGACAAGGGATCAGGAAGACCTTCGACGAGCTCAACCCCATCTTCCCGAAGAAGACTGGAAGATGACAAGGAATCAGGAAGACCTTCGACGAGCTCAACCCCATCTTCCCGAAGAAGACTGGAAGATGACAAGGGATCAGAAAGACCTTCGATGAGCTCAACCCCATCTTCCCGAAGAAGACTGGAAGATGACAAGGGAACAGGAAGACCTTCAACAAGCTCAACCCCATCTTCCCAAAGAAGACTGGAAGATGACAAGGGATCAGGAAGACCTTCAACGAGCTCAACCCCATCTTCCCGAAGAAGACTGGAAGATGACAAGGGATCAGGAAGACCTTCGACAAGCTCAACCTCATCTTCCCGAAGAAGACTGGAAGATGACAAGGGATCAGGAAGACCTTCAACGAGCTCAACTCCATCTTTCCGAAGATGAAGATCCAGCTCAAAAGTCGTCGTTTTGCGGAGATTCCAGTGATTTGCCCAGTTTCACGTAGAATGTTACGTATGCCCTTTGTTCTTACTTGCTGACCATGATGAAATAGCAGATGTGGTAAAACACGTGGTCAGAATAGCACCTGTTGCACAGCTTCCGATGTAAACAGGACGATGTCTTTTGGCAAGAGATTGCATTGCGGCTGTTTGCTTTCAGACCCTCTCTATCTGATTGAAATTCCTCACCCCTTTTCTAATCACAGCAGGTAGGGAGGGGGAGGAACCAATCCTCTAACCCGATTAAGTTCTATTTGCATGCAGCCTTGTGCTGCCATCTATTGGCGTGTTACAAAACTAGTCTCGAAACTATTTGACACCACCTGGTAAAGTCCTTATGAAGAATTTGATAACGATGGTATCATGGCTGAAACTGCAGGTTTTTGTTCAGAGATTGCATGGCGGCTGTTTGCCTTCAGACCCTCTCTGTCTGATTGAAATTCAATACCAACCCCCCCTGCACAGGTGCTCCCTGTGACTGTGTGTGCAGCCTTCTGTTGGCGTGTTACAAAACTAGTCTCCAAACTTTTTGACACCACCTGGTAAAGTCCTTATGAAGGATTTGATAACGATGGTATCATGGACAAAACTGCAGATTTTGGTTCAGAGATTGTATGGCGGCTGTTTGCCTTCAAACCCTCTCTATCTAATTGAAATTCAATACCAACCACGCTCCCCTCCCCCCTGCACAGGTACTCCCTGTGACTGTGCACCTTCTGTTGGCGCCTTACAAGTTTTTGTCGGGAAGATGGAGTTGAGCTCATTGAAGGTCTTCCTGATCTCTAGTGGTCTTCCATTCTTCTAAGGGAAGATGGGGTTAAGCTCATTGAAGGTCTTCCTGATCTAATGTAGTTTTCCAGTCTTCTTCGGGAAGATGTGGTTGAGCTCGTTGAAGGTCTTCCTGATCTCTCGTCGTCTTCTGGAAGATGGGGTTGAGCTCGTTGAAGGTCTTCCTGATCTCTTGTAGTCTTCCAGTCTTCTTTGGGAAGCTGGGGTTGAGCTCGTTGAAGGTCTTCCTGATCTCTCGTCGTCTTCGGGAACATGGGGTTGAGCTCGTTGAAGGTCTTCCTGATCTCTCATTGTCTTCCAGTCTTCTTCGGGAAGCTGGGGTTGAGCTCGTTGAAGGTCTTCCTAATCTCTCGTAGTCTTCCAGTCATCTTCGGGAAGATGGGGTTGAGCTCGTTGAAGGTCTTCCTGATCTCTCGCCGTCTTCGGGAAGATGGGATTGAGCTGATTGAAGGTCTTCCTGATCTCCCATAGTCTTCCAGTCATCTTCGGGAAGATGGGGTTGAGCTCATTGAAGGTCTTCCCGATCTCTCGTGGTCTTCCATTCTTCTTCGGGAAGATGGGGTTGAGCTCATTGAAGGTCTTCCTTATGTAATGTAGTTTTCCAGTCTTCTTCGGGAAGCTGGAGTTGAGCTTGTTGAAAGATCTTCCTGATCTCTCGTCGTCTTCTGGAAGATGGGGTTGAGCTCGTTGAAGGTCTTCCTGATCTCTTGTAGTCTTCCAGTCTTCTTCGGGAAGATGTGGTTGAGCTCGTTGAAGGTCTTCCTGATCTCTCGTCGTCTTCGGGAAGATGGGGTTGAGCTCGTTGAAGGTCTTCCTCATCTCTCATTGTCTTCCAGTCTTCTTCGGGAAGATGGGATTGAGCTCATTGAAGGTCTTCCCGATCTCTTGTAGTCTTCCAATCTTCTTCGGGAAGCTGGGGTTGAGCTCGTTGAAGGTCTTCCTGATCTCTCGTAGTCTTCCAGTGATGTTTTTCCATTCTTGAAGCGCGTGTGCTACTCAAAATACCTCGAATGACTCATTGCAGCATTGCTGTAAACTTGATGTCAAACACCTCTGTGGCTGATTTGCCCAGTTACATACAGAATTTCACGTCTGCTCTTTGTTCTAACTTGCTGTCCATGATGAAATAGCAGACAAAACTGCAGGTTTTTGTCCAGATATTGCATGTGGGCTGTTTGCCTTTAGACCCTCTCTAGCTGATTGAAATTCAATACCAACCACCCCCCCCCCCCTTGCACAGGTACTCCCTGTGACTGTACGTGCAACCTTCTGTTGGCGCGTTACAAAACTAGAATTGAAACCTTTTGATACCACCTCGTATATTAATAATAACTAAAATGGATATAAAACATCACTTAAAAAATCTTACAAGGTTAAAAAAAATCAAATAAATAGAATTGACCTCAAACCCAAAGCTAAGGACAACATGTGTGCTGGCGGAGAGGACTTTATGGATTCCCTTTAATTGGAGAGAGGAGGATTGCATGAGGCGATGCGGCACGGAGCTGTAGAATTCTATCACGTTATCTCTGCGGAGAGGCCTCCTGTCATTTGCGTTGCCTCGCAGTAAATCCCAGGTGCCTTTTGTCTTCTTTTTTTTTTTTTTTCCTGCGGTTAATTGTTGTGCCGTAACAATTGCATATTGTAACAGGTTTATAGCTTCTGACTGTGGCAATCCAATTATCCCGAATTACTGCCTTGATTGTAGCCCAATTAATGTCAGCTTTACATTGTCAGATGTGAAGGGACAGCTAATATAATTGTGCCATTATTCACCGCGCCTGTCTGATGGGAATGATATAGAGAACCGACGTAATCGGCGCTCTCCGGGTGACAGTAAACAGCAGGTGACATAATATTTAAATTTGCTGGAGAGGTAATAACACAGAGGAGGCCTGGAGAGCCGCCATTGAGACAAGACTGCAGTCAAGAGGGCAGAGGAACCGAAGAGTGACGGCAAAGGAAGTCCATCCTGCAGCTTCTTCTTCCTGCTGCTGCCTGAATCTTCCAAACCGTAACGGTTTTGGGGGCTGATTTTTTTTCTTTTTGTCTGACTTTGTCTTGAGTTACAAATGGATGTTTAACCACAAGCTGTCTGGGGCGATTTTCTACATTTTCACACACCTTAAAATCAGTACTTAGAACCTCCAAACATAATGTATTTTCTGAAGGCTTTTTGGCTAAGATCAAGTGTAGTATCTGTTCTCATCAGTGTCCAGTGGGGGTGCTCCCGGCCATTCTAGCTTTGCAGGGATGGCTGTTGTATAGTACCCTCACTGGTATGATGGGGGTCCGGAAGGCTAGTACCGGAGGGACAGAAACCGGGGAGCGCCAAGATGCGTTCTGGGGCCCTGGGAGTAATTCCTCTGGGAAAGCTGGAAAGACCCAGTACCTCCTGATTTGGACGGATCTACCTTGGTCTGGCCAGGGGCTGAGGAGGCAGAAAGTCCGCAAACTCGGTGCCCCCTGAGTAGACGCTCTCAGGGGTGCCACTAGTAACACCTGGGTGTGGGACCCCACTGTGTGAACATGGCACATGGTCACTGTTTTTACATTCTTTTTGCACAGCGCCCTAAGGACCAGGCCTTTTGGCTAGGCCTCAGGGCCTGGTCTGTGCACAATTTGGCACGGTACCACTTTTTTATTTTTTATTTATTTAATTTATTTCACCTCCCACGTTTGTCACTTTTTCTGTTACTTATGCGTGTGTTTTCACGGATGGAGGGTGTGGGTCCTCGGGCCTACCCTGAAGTCTAGGGGGAGGATGTGTGGCCTTTTGGTTCCTTCCTCCCCTGATCCCTAGGGGGCTTTTCTTCGGGAGAGCCCCCTGACCAAGTACTGGGTGTCTGGCTTCGGCTGGACACAAGGAACGGTGGTCCACCAGGCCTTTTGGCCAGGAGGACCAATTGGGAACCTTGTCCCCGTCAGGAGCTTCGTGCCCCGGGGGATCAGGGTAAGTGGTCCAAGCCCCTTTAGGGGTAGGACACAGCACACCCCTAAGTGCACTTTTTCGTGTGGTGTTTTGCACTTGCACATTTTTTGTGAGCACTTACGGGTTTTTTCGTTATAGTTGCACGTTTGCGGAAAAATCTGTTCTCATCAGTGTCCAGTAGGGGTGCTCCGCCATATTTCTTGCCCTTTGGTGGGGATGGCTGACTGTATAGTACTAGAAAGGGGGGTGATAAATATTATATCAAATTCATAATTCGGCACTTATATTGATGGCAAAATAAGTTAGGAGTTATAAGCTGAGCTAGCTAACCAGCTGAGAGCTGAGTATTCTATAATAGGGCATAGCTGGTTAGAAGACTCTGGTGTAGAATGTCAAGGGTGCTAGAAGTGAATCAAAATAGAATAAGTATTACATAATATGTACTAATAGTATCTGTATGTATTTAGCTTATGTTTTATAAGTTGGTAATATTGTTACATACGTAGATTTCTGCTTATGCAACATTATTGAGATGTTGTAAAGATACATTCTTCATTTATATTATCATTTAAAATATGAGCAGGCTGATGCAATTTATGTTCACTACATATGTGCCTGTCAATCAAAACACCATATATGTAGTGTCCCCTCCCTTCAATTAAATTGCTCTGCTAAGCAAACAAACGAAACCAGCGCTCCAATCCTCATGCAGACTAAAAGAAATTCAAAATGCCAGATGAAGAGGTGCTGCCCTTCAAAGATCGGGAAATCTGAACACTGGTGAAAAAAAGCAGACAAGGGCGCACTCTCATTGCGCATTCCCGTGGTACACCATGTCTTTATTGAATAGACAAAATGGATATATACTCACAAACCAACGAAGATAAAGGCAGAATATGTGGTCCGCAGTAACAGTCACACAAATGCTGTGCCCTAAATAGGGATAAGCTAATGCATTTCGGGAGATGAACCCCCTTCGTCAGAGCTCTGAGGAAGGGGGTTCATCTCCCAAAACACGTTAGCTCTTCCCTATTTAGGGCACAGCATTTGTGTGACTGTTATTGCGGACCACATATTCTGCCTTTATCTTCGTTGGTTTGTGAGTATATATCCATTTGTCTATTCAATAAATACGTGGTGTACCACGGGAATGCACGAGGAGAGTGCGCCCTTGTCTTCTTTTTTTCACCAGTACAGATACAGATATCCCCCAAATGTCAGAACAGTACAGATATCCCCCAAATGTCAGAACAGTACAGATATCCCCCAAATGTCAGGACAGTACAGATTTCCCCCAAATGTCAGGACAGTACAGATTTCCCCCAAATGTCAGAACAGGACAGATCTCCCCCAAATGTCAGGACAGTACCGATATCCCCCAAATGTCAGGACAGGACAGATATTCCCCAAATGTCAGGACAGTACAGATATCCTCCAAATGTCAGAACAGTACAGATATCCCCCAAATGTCAGGACAGGACAGATATCCCCCAAATGTCAGGACAGTACAGATATCCCCCAAATGTCAGGACAGTACAGATATCCCCCAAATGTCAGGACGGTACAGATATCCCCCCAAATGTCAGGACAGTACAGATATCCCCCAAATGTCAGGACAGTACAGA
The DNA here is from genome assembly GCF_062004578.1 of Staurois parvus. Lineage (NCBI taxonomy): Eukaryota > Metazoa > Chordata > Amphibia > Anura > Ranidae > Staurois > Staurois parvus. The sequence goes on along the minus strand of NW_028320070.1, from coordinate 133,413 downwards.
TATCCCCCAAAAGTCAGAACAGTACAGATATCCCCCAAATGTCAGGACAGGACAGATATCCCCCAAATGTCAGGACGGTACAGATATCCCCCAAATGTCAGGACAGGACAGATATCCCCCAAATGTCAGAACGGTACAGATATCTCCCAAATGTCAGGACAGTACAGATATCCCCCAAATGTCAGAACGGTACAGATATCTCCCAAATGTCAGGACAGTACAGATATCCCCCCAAATGACCCCTTTTTGCAGAGTAGACAGTCCGACGTACTTCATAAGAGGCATGGCGAGTTTTTTGAAGTTGTATTTTTTTTGTCATAATTTTTCAGAAAAAGGAAAAAATAAAAAAAAATGAGTTTCACCATTTTGTTTTTACATACTGTCACCAGTGCAGTACAGCGTCATCATATAACTGGCATGGCGGTGATCAGGGACACTGACTGGTGACAGTATGAAAAAAAAAATATATATATTTTTTTTTTATTTTTTTTATAATTTTTTATTTCTTATTAAATTTATTTTATTTTTTTTAAGATTTTTTTTCATATTTCACTATGAACAAAGTAGTACAATGTTACCATAGTAACATTGTACTACTTTGGGGAAGTGATCAGTATTTTTTTTTTTTTTTTTACACAATTTGCTTATAGCAAAGAATTACTTTGCTATAAGCAAACATTTACCTGAATGACATCGATTCATTCAGGGGGTTTTTTTGTGCTTAGCTGTGATTTGGCCACAGCTAATCACATGACATGTGCATGTGATCGCTGTGACCATTCACAGCTAGGCACTAGTATACAATGGATGGCATGAATTAAGCCATCCATTGTATACAACTGTCATGTGACCTGCTGTGATTGGTCACAGCAGGTCACATGGTACCGGCAACGGGGGCCGGTACTCAGATCTGTCACGGACACGGCCGGTGACAGATCGCGCCGTTGCAATTTACGCATGTGCAGGAGGACGCCATATTGCGTCCACCCGGAACGCTGATGACATTTACCGGCCGCCATTCGGCCATAGGGCGGGCGGCAAATGGTTAATTACAAGCATAATCGCCTATAGACACTAAAAAAGTACTATATGTGTCACAGAAAATCCAACAGGGGGAGGGGGAATATGGGTAAAGTTGAGGAGTTCACAAAAATACTAAAAAAGGGTTATGAGGTGCCACCAGAGGATTCTGGAAGGGTGCCACCTAAACCATACTGCAGAAACCAAGAGAAAAGGAAACAGGCTGCACATTTAAAAAGCTAACCTCAACGACATTTTTATTCATGAAGCACAAGCACAGTAAAAACATTGCATCAGAAACCTGGTGAACATACCCAGTTGCAAAGGCCCCCCCCCCCACACCCCTGGCATAGGGAACCCTCCCATGACAGACGCTCACCAGTGGTAACTAGGAGTGTCCCCTGGGGGCTGATCACACCTATACCTCCTGGATGGAAAACCCAACTGCCCCCCCCCCCACACACAACACCAGAAACAAACCAAACCAAAACCAGAAAAAACATAAACTGAAGAGGCTGAGTCCTCGAAAGCGTTAGCCTGTTGGAAGTCCAGGGTTCCATTTTTGGACTTATATGCAGTGTGGATTGGACACCAGTGTGATGTGCCTTTGACCTGTTTGCCTATTGTGAGTACGATACTTTTTATCCTTCCAATAAATATTTTGTACGATAATGCACTAGGCCGGGCGCCCTCTGTTTGTTTTTCTTTGTATCCAGTGACATTGGACTACCCCGGTCCATTGAGGGCAGCAAGGAGAGCATTTTCCAGGACATCTGAGATGTGACCATAACCATAGCTGAGTCCATCCCGATGTGCAGGAGTACAGAGTTTGCTGTGTTTAACACACAAAAACACCCTCTATGATGGCTAGCGGGGTACCCCCATGCTCCTCCCACAATGACCTACCCAGGAACCCACCCAACCACCCCCCTCCCTAGGGGACAGGAAGGAGATGAGGTGAGCCACTGACCTTATATCGCCCCCCTACCCTGGCTGTATGGCTGTACCCCCATACCTTACTGGTATGATGGGGGCTGTGAAGGTTAGTACCAGCTGGAAGAGAAACTGAGCAGCCCACAGGCTGTTGGGGCTCCAGAATAGTTCCTCCCACCCAACCACCCCCCTCCCTAGGGGAGAGGAAGGAGATGAGGTGAGCCACTGACCCTATATATGAGGTGAGCCCCCCTACCCTGGCTGTATAGTATCCTTGCTGGTATGATGGGGGCTCTGAAGGTTAGTACCGACTAGAAGAGAAACTGAGAAGCTCACAGGCTGTTGGGGCTCGGGAATAGTTCCTCCCACCCAACCACCCCGATCCCTAGGGAAGAGGAAGGAGATGAGGTGAGCCACTGACCCTATATTGCCCCCCCTACCTTGGCTGTATAGTGTCCTTGCTGGTATGATGGGGGCTCTGAAGGTTAATACTGGCTGGAAGAGAAACTGAGCAGCCCACAGGCTGTTGGGGCTCCAGAATAGTTCCTCCCACCCAACCACCCCCCTCCCTAGGGGAGAGGAAGGAGATGAGGTGAGCCACTGACCCTATATCGCCCCCCTACCCTGGCTGTATAGTATCCTTGCTGGTATGATGGGGGCTCTGAAGGTTAGTACCGACTGGAAGAGAAACTGAGAAGCCCACAGGCTGTTGGGGCTCGGGAATAGTTCCTCCCACCCAACCACCCCCATCTCTAAGGGAGAGCAAGGAGATGAGGTGAGCCACTGACCCTATATCGCCCCCCTACCCTGGCTGTATAGTATTCTTGCTGGTATGATGGGGGCTCTGAAGGTTAGTACCGACTGGAAGAGAAACTGAGGAGCGCACAGGCTGTTGGGGCTCGGGAATAGTTCCTCCCACCCAACCACCCCCATCCCTAGGGGAAAGGAAGGAGATGAGGTGAGCCACTGACCCTATATCGCCCCCCTACCCTGGCTGTATAGTATCCTTGCTGGTATGATGGGGGCTCTGAAGGTTAGTACCATCTGGAAGAGAAACTGAGGAGCCCACAGGCTGTTGGGGTTCAAGTTATAGTTCCTCCTGATCTGAATGGGTCTACCTTGTCTGGCCGGGGTGGCAGAGAGTCCACGGAGCAGTGCCCCTTGGGAGTGGTCGCCCCTGGGGTGCTCTTAGTAAGTCATGGGGATGGGATCCCACATGTGAAAAGTGCACATGGTCACAGTTCCAAACACTTTTTCTGCACTGCGCCTTTTAGGGCCTTCAGGCGAGGGCAGTCTTTTTGCTGCAGGCCTCGAGGCCTAGCCAGTTCACCTTTCACTTATGTGTGTGCTTTTTTCCTCACTGGATGGAGGGTGTGGGTCCTAATGTCTAGGGGGAGGATGTGTGGCCCTTAGGTTCCTTCCTCCTCCAAATGCTTGGGGGGGGGTCTCTCTTCGGCAGAGCTCTTTGACCAAGTGCTTGGTGGTCGGCTTTGGCTGATCACAAGGAAAGGGGTCTGCCAGGCATTTTTGGCCAGTTGGACCATGTCGGAAAACCCTTTGTCCCTGTCAGGAGCCTTGCGTCCCGGGGGATCAGGGTAGAGGTCCTACCCCTTCGGGTGGACTTTTTTGTGTTGGTGTTTTTGCACTTGCACTTCTTTTGTATACTTATTAGGTTTTTGTTTTTGAGCAGCTCCGCGGAAATAAAAAATTCTGAAAGCAGAGGCCATGGAGAATAAAATGGTGGCTGTTGCAATTTTATATGTCATACAGCGGAACCAGCGATGAACTGCTCTGTTCCTCCTCTCTGCTGCCACTGCACGGGTCCAGGGCTTCCATCTCTTCCGGGTGTAGGTGCCACTAGGCCCGCCCCCCCCCCCCTCCTTACCGAATAGGACTGCACATCATGCATCTCAGGGGGCACCGGGGGGAACAAGGGGAATTCTGGAAGTTGGGAAGATGTGGTCCAGGGAGCCCCACCATCCAGTGCAAATGTGGAGAGGTGCCACCAGTAACAATTAGGCAAAAAAAAAACATATTGCACATCGGGCCAAGCCTTAAATCAGAAAAAAACAGTAAATAAACGAAAAAAGCAAAAAGTAACCCGATATCGGCAGTGTGGAAGGGGGGCGGGATGGAGAGGAGGAGGAGGAGAGTTCACTGGGAGGGCGAAGGTCTGCTGAAGACACTGTTTTTGGTCCACAAATCAGATACGTGACCAATCACAAGCGGTTTGAAGATCTGTTGGTGGGTCCAGAGGACATTGCCTGGAAGACATTCAAGGGTCTCCTGGAGAATTTACTTGGCAACTACAGCGCACCGAACTACATTCCACTGGTGGACAAACTTCGTATGGCATACCCGGCCATGGAGTGCAACATGTCACTGGAGATTCGTTTCTACATTCACACACGGACTTCTCCTCACTCCATATCGGGCGAGTACGTGAATGGCAACCACATTGGTGCCACGCATCTATCGCCACGAATGTCACAGTGACTCCGGGGCCAGAATTCATGGTCCATGCCAAACTGGTCACCTCTACAGGCTTTTACAGTGTTCCCTGGGGGTTTTATTGTGCTAATCCACCTCACATTGACTGCGCTACACCCGAATGACGGATACAGCCGATCGTCCAGTTCTGGGAGCGCGTCATGTGATGTCTGTGATCGCTTTGTCCTTTTGGACACAGTGGATCACATGGCACAGTAAAGGGCCAATCACAGCCTTTTACCACAAGATCAGCTGTGTCCAATCACAGCTGATCACCATATGGGTAAGTGGTGCCAGTCAGTGAAGACTATCAGTGCCGCTAGTCAGTGCTGCCAGTCAGTGCTGCCAGTCAGTGTCGCCAATGCATTTTTTATATATTACAAAATATCTGAAAAATATTTTTAAAACATTTTTTTTAAATATATTCTTCAATTTTGTTTAGTCAGTACCAACTATCAGTGCTGTCAATCAGTGCCAACAGTCAGTGCTGTCAGTCAGTGCCAACTATCAGTGCTGCCAGTCAGTGCTGTCAGTCAGTGCCGCCAGTCAGTGCTATCAGTCAGTGCCGACTATCAGTGCTGTCAGTAGTGCCTCCAGTCATTGCCGACTATCAATGCCGACTATCAGTGCTGTCAGTAGTGCCTCCAGTCATTGCCGACTATCAATGCCGACTATCAGTGCTGTCAGTAGTGCCTCCAGTCATTGCCGACTATCAGTGCTGTCAGTAGTGCCTCCAGTCATTGCCGACTATCAATGCCGACTATCAGTGCTGTCAGTAGTGCCTCCAGTCATTGCCGACTATCAATGCCGACTATCAGTGCTGTCAGTCAGTGACGACTATCAGTGCTGTCAGTAGTGCCTCCAGTCATTGCCGACAATCAGTGCTGTCAGTCAGTGTCGCCAGTGCACTTTTTATATATTACAAAATATATGAAAAATATTTTTAAAACACATTTCTTTAAATATATTCTTTAGATTTTTTTTAGTCAGTGCCGACTATCAGTGCTGCCAGTCAGTGCCGACTATTAGTGCCGTCAGTCAGTGCTGTCAGTCAATGCCAACTATCATTGCTGTCAGTCAGTGGCGACTATCAGTGCCGCCAGTCAGTGCCGACAGTGCATTTTTTATATATTACAAAATATATGAAAAATATTTTAAAACATATTTTTTTAAATATATTCTTCAGATTTTTTTAACATATATTTGAAATACTACAATTTTGGCCGTATTCAATATATTTTAAATATATATATATATACATACACACTGCATTTTTAAATGCATTTTTTAATATATTTTTTTAAAAATATATTCTTCAGATTTTTTTTTTAACATGTAAAAAAGTAATTTCAACATATATTTTTACAAAAATGTAGACTAAATGTATTTTTAAAAATATTTTGTAATAAAAACACATTTCAAGTGTGTATATATATATATATATTGAAATATATTTTTAAATTACTTTTTTATATGTTAAAAAAAATCTGAAAAATATATTTTTAAAACGCATTTAACAATACAGCATATATAAAAAAAATTTTATATATTGAATACGCCCAAAATTGTAGCATTTCTGATTCATGTCAATATATTTGGGAAGAATATTTGTATAATATGTTTTCCTTCCACGTGGGATCTCTCCTTCAAGGGACATTTCGAGTTCCCGATGGAACATGTGAACGATTCCTCCCACGCCATCTCGGCGCCGACAATGGGCGCGTGGCTTTGGCTGTGAACGTGGCGGATTTCTGAGCGCCCGGACGTGAACGGGGCCCCGGCTCCGGACGGATAAGGGGACGCGAAGCGCTTATCGCCTAAAGACGCCTGAGGAGCGGCGATAACAAAGTCGATGATTAGCTGCAGTTACAGGATAAATCGTTTATTCCGCGCTGCCTCTTTCATGAGGGATTCGCTGCTAATCCGAGGAAGTCGGTTGTCGTCCCCGAAAAACTGATAACGCTCTTTCATGGCCGCCATTCACGTCTAAATGGTAATTTTATTTTCCGCTGATGGAGCTTTTTTTTTTTGGGGGGAGCCTGAAAAGCGATTTGTGGCAGGAGAGAGGCAGCGAGCGGCTCGGAGTGTGGATGTATCTGTCCGAGATCGACCCTCTCCACTCCATACATTCGCATCGACGCAGACTGGCCGAGTGCAGCACCACGCCGCTAATGGGAGGGGCTTAGAGGGAATCCGCCAAGTATTTCCGGCAAACTCAGCATTTGGGGGGTTTTATAGAATCTTTAACTGTCATCAGATATATTCCCCATGCAGCATCTTCAGGAACATGTCAGCGTGACCCTCCCCCCCCCTTAGGTATTTATTACCTCTCCCGGAGGTCACATGACCCCCCCTGACAATGCCGCCATCTGATCTCCTCTCCAGAAGTACGGCGCCATCTTTGTTCAGGAATCACCCAAGGTCACCGTCTACTTCCTGGACTGGGATGCCGGCTAAGAGATGACATAGTTGGGTAAATCCTAGAAATGCCTCCTCCTCCTTCTACAAAGTTACAATGTACAGTCTGATCACTGGGGGGAGGGGGGACTGAGGAAATTCCTCCTCCTTCTACAAGGTTATAATGTACAGTCTGATCACTGGGGGAGGGGAGACTGAGGAAATGCCTCCTCCTCCTTCTACAAAGTTACAATGTACAGTCTGATCACTGGGGGAGGGGAGACTGAGGAAATGCCTCCTCCTCCTTCTACAAAGTTACAATGTACAGTCTGATCGCTGGGGAGGAGACTGAGGAAATGTCTCCTCCTCCTTCTACAAAGTTACAATGTACAGTCTGATCACTGGGGGAGGGGAGACTGAGGAAATGCCTCCTCCTCCTTCTACAATGTTACAATGTACAGTCTGATCACTGGGGGAGGGGAGACTGAGGAAATGCCTCCTTCTACAAAGTTACAATGTACAGTCTGATCACTGGGGGAGGGGAGACTGAAGAAATTACTCCTCCTCCTTCTACAACGTTACAATGTACAGTCCGATCACTGGGGGAGGGGAGACTAAGGAAATGACTCCTCCTCCTTCTACAAAGGTACAATGTACAGTCTGATCACTGGGGGAGGGGAGACTGAGGGAATGACTCCTCCTCCTTCTACAAGGTTACAATGTACAGGCTGATCACCGGGGGAGGGGAGACTGAGGAAATGCCTCCTCCTCCTTCTACAAAGGTACAATGTACAGTCTGATCACTGGGGGAGGAGACTGAGGAAATGACTCCTCCTCCTCCTCCTACAAAGTTACAATGTACAGTCTGATCACTGGGGGAGGAGACTGAGGAAATGACTCCTCCTCCTTCTACAAAGTTACAATGTACAGTCTGATCACTGGGGGAGGGGAGACTGAAGAAATGCCTCCTCCTTCTGCAAAGTTACAATGTACATTCTGATCTCTGGGGGAGGGGAGACTGGGGAAATGACTCCTCCTCCTTCTACAAAGTTACAATGTACAGTCTGATCACTGGGGGAGGGGAGACTGAGGAAATAACTCCTCCTCCTTCTACAAAGTTACAATGTACAGTCTGATCACTGGGGGAGGGGAGACTGAATGGGGATCAGTCATATATCAGTCAGTTGGTGTCGCTGAGTGCTGGTCCTCCTCTATCAGTGTCTGAATGGGGAGCACTCCAGTAGGAAGGGTGAAGTATCTCCACTCATGTCCACCAGCCCATCATATCTTTTTAGTACTGCCCCCGTCCTCCGCTCAGTCCTCTGCTCAGTCCTCCACTCAGTCCTCCGCTCAGTCCTCCCCTGGTGTGTGGACCGGGGTCCTGGAGGTGCTCTGTGCATGGGACTCCATCTGTGGCAGTTGATATGGGAAGGTGACTGAGATTCATTTTTATCATGGTGACGCACCACCAAAGGTTGGAGACCAGCCCATCATATCTTCTTAGTACTGCCCCCGTCCTCCCCTCAGTCCTCCGCTCAGTCCTCCCCTGATGTGTGGACCGGGGTCCTGGAGGTGCTCTGTGCATGGGACTCCATCTGTGGCAGTTGATATGGGAAGGTGACAGATTCATTTTTGCCATGGTGAGGCACCACCAAAGGTTGGAGACCTCTGCATGTCCTTGGATCTGGTCACTGTTCTGGAGCATTTGTGCTGATTTTTCACCAAGTTGAAGAACCTCGTTGGGTCTCAAGCAGCGCTCCCAAGGACTGAAAGCTCCCATCATTACCGTACACGACGTTCAGCCCCCCCGAGATGGCAATGAGGGACCCGTGTTTGGGGTTTTGTAGACCTTCCCTGGTGCTCATCTACAACATCCTTCTGATATTTCTTACCGCGCCTTTAATCCCGAGGAAAGTGTTTGCCTTCGGTCTGTTATGAACATCGATCTCTCTCCTTCCCCTTGATGAAGACGTTCCTCATCCATATATCACCCCGGCCCCCTATAGGTCCTCCTCCTGCTGTAGAGTAATTTTGATGGATGTCTATGATTACCGAGGAGTTAGCGTTTACGATACGCGGCTAATTATTTCGGGTTAATTAGGAATACGTGTTCGGTGTGTGCGAACGTTCCAAGCAGTTGATGGTGTTGGTGAGTTCTGATGCGGTGCAGGAGATGTAGGACTTGTTTATGGAATATCTTCGACTTACAGACACTTGTATGAGCCCCCCCGACTCCTTTCCTCCAACATAGTCTATGATAAGAAATTGAATGAAGCCCCCCGCGGTTCTCCAGCGATTTACTTCAAGACGTCATTTTTCGGATTAGTAAACCAGGAAACATTTTACAGCACAACTCCATGGGGTCGATTTACGAAGGGCACATAGGCTGCTCATTTCGCAAGGGAATTTTCCCCAGAGCTTAGTGACGGAAGTAATACTCTGCCGAATTCCATCATCATCATCATCCAATCATGTGCGAGCAATCTTTGCAAAGTGAAATTGCACCTCGGGCACTCATGTGAGTTTAAAGAGGTCTTAAAAATAACCCAACAGTGGTCTGATGGGCAGAGGTGCCTAAAGGTAGGTTGGAGTCATCTGGTTTAATCAACATGGAAATGTTCGATGTCCATTAAACTGGAGGACTCTGATCTATCCTTAGACACTTGAAAATGGACACTCTCAATGCCCCGAAGGTCCCAATCCTGAATCCTCTTGTGGGGTTCTCTGGTGAATGGTTGAACAAGGTGAGTTTAAAGAGGTCTAAAAAACCCGCTAGTGGTCCAATCGGCAGAGGCGACCATTTTCAAGTGTCTAAAGGTAGGTTGGAGTCATCTGCTTTTATGAACATGGAAATGTTCGATGTCCATTAAACTGGAGGACTCAGATCTATCCTTATAAACTTGAAAATGGACACTCGCAATGCCTCGAAGGTCCCAATCCTAGATCCTCATGTGGGGTTCTCTGGTGGATGGTTGAACAAGGTGAGTTTAAAGAGGTCTATAAAACCTGCCGGTGGTCTGATCGGCAGAGGCGACCATTTTCAAGTGTCTAAAGGTAGGTTGGAGTCATCTGGTTTAATCAACATGGAAATGTTCGATGTCCATGAAACTGGAGGACTCCAATCTATCCTTATAAACTTGAAAATGGACACTCTCAATGCCCCGTGGGTCCCAATCCTGGATCCTCTTCTGGGGTTCTCTGGTAGATGGTTAAGGTAGGTGAGTTTAAAGAGGTCTAAAAAACCCGCCAATGGTGCAATCGGCAGAGGCGATCATTGTCAAGTGTCTAAAGATAGGTTGGAGTCATCTGCTTTTATGAACATGGAAATATTTGATTTCTATTATACTAGAGGACTCGGATCTATCCTAAGACACTTGCCACAAGGGTCCCAAATCTGGATCCTCTTGCGGGGTTCTCTGGTGGATGGTTAAGCTAGGTGAGTTTAAAGAGGTCTAAAAAACCAGCCGGTGGTCTGATCTGCAGAGGCGACCATTTTCAAGTGTCTAAAGGTAGGTTGGAGTCATCTGGTTTAATCAACATGGAAATGTTCAATGTCCATGAAACTGGAGGACTCCGATCTATCCTTACACATGAAAATGGATAGATTGGAGTCATTCAGTTTAATGGACATCGAACAACATTTTCATGTTGATTAAACCAGATGACTCCAACCTTCCTTTAGACACTTGAAAATGGTCGCCTCTGCAAATCAGACCACCAACAGGTCTTTTAGACCTCTTTAAAGTCACCTAGATCAACCATCCACCTGAGAACCCCCCCCCCCCCCCCCGCATGAGGATCCATGATTGGACATTGAGAGTGACTCCATTCATCCTGTGTGGAGACAGGGTTTTCTCCACCTGCACACACACGGAAGGTGCTCCTAACCTGCAAGTTATTATTTCCTCTTCCTCCAACCCGATTGAGCCCCGAGGGTCCCAATCCTGGATCGTCTTGTGGTGAGTTTAAAGAGGTCTAAAAAACCAGCCCGTGGTCTAATCTGCAGAGGTGACCATTTTCAAGTGTCTAAAGGTAGGTTGGAGTCATCTGGTTTAATCAACATGGAAATGTTCGATGTCCATGAAACTGGAGGACTCGGATCTATCCTTAGACACTTGAAAATGGACACTCTCAATGCCTTGAAGGTCCCAATCCTGGATCCTCTTGTGGGGTTCTCTGGTGGATGGTTAAGCTAGGTGAGTTTAAAGAGGTCTAAAAAACCTGCCGGTGGTCCGATCTGCAGAGGCGACCATTTTCAAGTGTCTAAAGGTAGATTGGAGTCATCTGGTTTAATCAACATGGAAATGTTCGATGTCCTTGAAACTGGAGGACTCCGATCTATCCTTAGACACATGAAAATGGATAGATCGGAGTCATTCAGTTTAATGGACATCGAACATTTTCATGTTGAATAAACCAGATGACTCCAACCTACCTTTAGACACTTGAAAATGGGTGGCTCTGCCAATCGTACCACCAACGGGTCTTTTAGACCTCTTTAAAGTCACCTAGTTCAACAGTCCACCTGAGAACCCCGCAAGAGGATCCAGGATTGGGACCCTCGGGGCATTGAGAGCGACTCCATTCATCCTGCTTGGAGACAGGCTTTTCTCCACCTGCACACACAAGGTGCTCCTAACCCGCAAGTTATTATTTCCTCTTCATCCAACCCCATGAGCCCTGAGGGTCCCAATCCTGGATCCTCTTGTGGGGGGGGGGTTCTCAGGTGGATGGTTGAACCCATTGGTGGTCCGATCTTCAGAGGCGCCCATTTTCTAGTGTCATTTATGGGCCAGCCTACCCAACTATAAGGGCTCTCCTGCTTCCCTCTTCTCTAATAGAACCCAGATCTCTCCGTAAAGAGGACCTGTCTCTGCCCATGCTATCACAATGGATACTGTTTGTCCCTTGTCATAACAATAAAGTTAAGCAAAAAAAAAAATGTTTTTTAAAGTTTGAAAGATAAAATACAAAATAAATTTTGAAGCGCCCCGTCCCCTCGTTCTCACACGCATACACACGTAATTTCCACACGTATATGGCCAGCACAGTGCCTGGCAGCACTAAGGGTTGTTGGTTAAAATCCCAGCCACGGCACCACCTGCATGGAGTCTGCATGTTGTCCCTGTGCCTGCGTGGTTTTCCTCCCACACTTCAAAAGACATGCTGGGAGGTGAAATGACTCCGGTCTAAATTGGCCCTAGTATGTGGATGTAAGAATGGGAGTTAGAGTTAGATCGTACGCTCCTCGGGGGCGGGGACTGATGTGAATGTCCAATATATTTGTAAAGCACTGCAGAAATTGATGGCGATATATAAGTACCTGAAATAATAGATGCTGGTGTGAGGTATCGCCATGAATGTCACAACAAGAGCGGTCATGCTATCTCCGCACCTCCTGTGCGACTCTAAACTGGTAACCTGTAAAGGCTTTTAAAGCGCCCCCTATGGAGTTTTTTAGGTACCGTAGTTTGACTCCACAGGCGCACACAATTTTAAAGCCTTGCATGTTTGGTATCTATTTACTCGGCGTAACATCATCTTTTCTATTTGACTGAACAATCGGGTGTTACATTGTGTTTGTGTGCACTAAAATTTATTAAAGTGTATTTTTTTCCTCTTGGGGGGGGGGGGTGGAGATGTGGTGGTGGAACCCTGCAATGGTCCTCTTGGTGTTCCTGTTGTAGTGCTATATACAGTAGGGATCAGACTGAAGATACAATGTATAGGGATCAGACTGAAGATACAACGTATAGGGATCAGACTGAATATACAACGTATAGGGATCAGACTGGAGATACAACGTATAGGGATCAGACTGAGGATGCAACGTATAGGGATCAGACTGAGGGTACAATGTATAGGGATCAGACTGAGGATGCAACGTATAGGGATCAGACTGAAGATACAACGTATAGGGATCAGACTGAGGGTACAATGTATAGGGATCAGATTGAAAATACAACGTATAGGGATCAGACTGAAGATACAACGTATAGGGATCAGACTGAGGATGCAACGTATAGGGATCAGACTGAGGATACAATGTATAGGGATCAGATTGAAAATACAACGTATAGGGATCAGACTGAGGATGCAACGTATAGGGATCAGACTGAGGATACAATGTATAGGGATCAGATTGAAAATACAACGTATAGGGATCAGACTGAGGATTCAACGTGTAGGGATCAGACTGAGGATACAACGTATAGGGATCAGACTGAGGATACAATGTACAGTTGTGTTGAAAATAATATCAGTCAGACATCACTAACCGGATCAATCTCTGTTTTTGGTGGGAATGATATTTCTACGTGGCAGATAATTTCCTAGCCGGTGTAGTAGAGTAATAGAAATCCAACAGACCCAACAGTCATGACATGCATGCTGCTGATTCTGTGTCATTGAATCACTCATTGAAAGGGGCGTGTTCAAAATAATAGCCGTGTGGAGTTCTATTAGTGAGGTCATTCATTCTTTGATAAACAGGTGGCAATGATTGCCCTTATTTAAGGAAGGAAGGCAGCAAATGTTGGACATGCTGGTTACAGTGCATTTCTCTCTGAAATTCTGAGGAAAATGGGTCGTTCCAGACATTGTTCAGAAGAACAGCGTACCTTGATTAAAAAGTTGATTGGAGGGGAAAACATATAAAGAAGTGCAGAAAATGATCGGCTGCTCAGCTAAAATGATGGCAAATGCTTTAAAATGGCAACCAAAACCTGAAAGACGCGGAAGAAAGCGAAAAACTACCATTGGAATGGATAGAAGAATAGCCAAAATGGCGTGGACTCAACCAACAATCAGCTCCAGGAAGATGAAAGAAGGTGTGACGTTCCCTGTGAGGACTGTTACAATTAGAAGACGCCGATGTGAAGCCAAGCTATCTGCAAGAAGTCCTCGCAAAGTCCCACTGTTGGGAAAAAGACGTGTGCTGAAGAGGTTACAATCTGCCAAAATGGGGCGGACTCAGCCAACAATCAGCTCCAGGAAGATGAAAGAAGGTGTGACGTTCCCTGTGAGGACTCAGCCAACAATCAGCTCCAGGAAGATGAAAGAAGGTGTGACGTTCCCTGTGAGGACTCAGCCAACAATCAGCTCCAGGAAGATGAAAGAAGGTGTGACGTTCCCTGTGAGGACTGTTACAATTAGAAGACGCCGATGTGAAGCCAAGCTATCTGCAAGAAGTCCCCGCAAAGTCCCACTGTTGGGAAAAAGACGTGTGCTGAAGAGGTTACAATCTGCCAAAGAGCACATTGACCGGCCTAAAGAGAAATGGTGCAACATTTTGTGGATTGATGGAAGTAAGATTGTTCTTTTTGGGTCTAGTGGCCGGAGACAGTTTGTCAGATGACCCCCAAACACTGAATTCAAGCCACAGTACACTGTGAAGACCGTGAAGCATGGTGGTGCAAGCATCATGATATGGGGATGTTTCTCATACTACGGTGTTGGGCCTATTTATCGCATACCAGGGATCATGGATCAGTTTGAATCCATCAGAATACTTGGAGAGGTCATGCTGCCTTATGCTGAAGAGGAAATGCCCTTGAAATGGGTGTTCCAACAAGACAACGACCCCAAACACACCAGTAAACGTGCAACATCTTGGTTCCAGACCAAGAAGATGGACGTTATGGAGTGGCCAGCCCAATCCCCGGATCTTCATCCAATAGAAAACTTGTGGGGTGACATCAAAAATGCCGTTTCTGAGGCCAAACCAAGAAATAGAGAAGAACTGTGGAATGTGGTCCAATCATCCTGGGCTGGAATACCTGATCACAGGGGCCAGAAGTTGGGGGACTCCATGCAACACAGATGTACAGCAGTTCTCAGAAACAGTGCGACTACAACCAAATATTCATGAAGTCATTCAAAGGAAAGCAAAACCTTCAAACATTTCTCAGTTTATATAGTGAATGTTGGAGTTTGTAAAGAAGAATACAAACACGGCCATTTTTTGAACCGTCTAATATTCACTTTTCTTCCATTTTTTTAGAGGAACAACACAAATTTGATGTATTTTTCTTCATGTTTTGATTTGGAATAGAATGTGTCGTGTTCCCAATGCATTTGTGTGGATGGAAATAAAAGCGATTAGAAGGATTTTCAGCTTTATTCACTTTTTTCAACACACGGCTATTATTTTGAACACAACTGTATATAGTATATGAACCGATTCTCATGTTTCTCTCCCCTTTTGTCTTCCAGAGACGTGCCAGAAAGGTGAAATGTTGCCTCATCTCCACCGGGCTCTTCGTCCTCCTTGTGGTCATCATTATCATCGTCGCCTCCGTCAGAAATTAGCGGACGACTCCTCGTCATGTGATCTCCTCGTTGGCTTCAGCACCTTCGGCCTTCGACACTTGTAGTCCCCGAGCTTTCCCCCATCTGCACTGTGACTATGATATGACCGACTACTGATAACTGACACCCAGGCTGGTGTATGACAACACAGGAACCTCTAGGGTGGGTCAGAGAGTAAAAGCAAGCATCTGATTGGTCGGTGTTGGATTACCCACAAAATCTTTGTTTCCTTTGTGTTGTATACATCAGCCTCACTGACATATATTGTATCTATGCCTGGAACTTTATCTGTGTTTCTTGTGTGAACCCCATGAAAATAAAGGATAACAAGCAATGGTTATGTACTATCGATGCGTCACTAGAGGTGTAGCAGATTATCACGACCAGCCCAGCTTGAAGCCCAGTTCAGGTCTTTCAACTAAGTACATGCCTGGTACACCAGAACCACTGGTGGGCAAAGTCCTACAGCTGATTTTTAGACAGCAGTCCCAGCTTGAGCAGAAAAACCCTTTGCTCTCCTTGTGGAAGCAGTGGTCTCTCTGCAGAGGTCTGACACCTGGTAAGCTAGAGCCACCCAATCAGAAAAATTCATAATGATTGGAGAACTCTGACTCAGCAGGGATGTGTTAGACCTCTCCAGAGAGGCCATCTGCTCTCACCTACAGAGCGAATGAGGATGTCACGGTCAGGGGTCAGACTCGGTGACCAGTAGCTATAGCAGTAGAGAGGCTTCCACCAACCAGCTAGATATCACCCTGGTGGATGACAGAGGCTCACCTGAGGTGCGGGGTTTAAACACGAACCAGTATTCACCAGAGCTCCTGATGGTGGGGATGGGTTTTGCTGCGTAGTAGTACCAGATTGTGGTCTACAGCATCGCTCCAACAGGAGGTGAGCCATCCGGGGTCCAGTAGTAGATATAGTATATTGGGATCGAGCAGAAGTGTAGTCAGTAAACAAGCCGCAGGTCAGTAACAAGTGGTTTCAGGTTGGGATCAAGCAGAAGCATAGTCAAGGAACAAGCCAAAGGTCGGTAACAAGTGGTTGCAGGTTGGGATCAAGCAGAAGCATAGTGAAGGAACAAGCCAAAGGTCGGTAACAAGTGGTTGCAGGTTGGGATCAAGCAGAAGCATAGTGAAGGAACAAGCCAAAGGTCGGTAACAAGTGGTTGCAGGTTGGGATCAAGCAGAAGCATAGTCAATGAACAAGCCAAAGGTCGGTAACAAGTGGTTGCAGGTTGGGATCAAGCAGAAGCATAGTGAAGGAACAAGCCAAAGGTCGGTAACAAGTGGTTGCAGGTTGGGATCAAGCAGAACTGTAGTCAAGGAGCAAGCCAAAGGTCAGTAACAAGCGGTTGCAGGTTGGGATCAAGCAGAAGCATAGTCAAGGAACAAGCCAAAGGTTGGTAACAACTGGTTGCAGGTTGGGATCAAGCAGAAGTGTATTCAGCAAACAAGCCAAAGGTCAGTAACAAGTGGTTGCAGGTTGGGATCAAGCAGAAGTGTAGTCAAGGAACAAGCCAAAGGTCGGTAACAAGTGGTTGCAGGTTGGGATCAAGCAGAAGCGTAGTCAAGGAACAAGCCAAAGACCAGTAACGAGCGGTATCAAAGATACAGACATCAGCAGGAGTAACAAGAGCCAGATACTGGCTTGAGAGAGCATAATCTGGAAATCAGGAAGTGCAAACACATGGTTAAAATAGGAAGTTCATGGGAGGAGAAAAGAGTTCAAGGTTCAAGAGAAGCAGATCACAATGGCAAGGTTGTCTAAGGAATCCCGTAGGGAGCGATCCAGCATCTTTTCCTTTGACCAATGTCCTGTAGGCCTCCGTCTTTTCCTCTGGCCAATGTCCCGTAGGCTTCCATCTTTTCATCTGCCCTAGTGGTCTCCAAACTGCGGCCCTGGGGCCAGATATGGCCCTTTGCTGCTTTTATCTGGCCCTTGGGGCACTATTTCATCCATTGACACCAACAATGGACCATTATTCCCCCCACTGACACCAATGATGGGGAACAATTTCTCTCAAAACACCAACAATGGGCTATTATCTCCCCCACCCAATGCCAATGATGGGGCACAATTCCTTCCAATGACACAATTGATAGGGCACTGTTCTTTCCACTGACACCAAAGATGGGGTACTTTTTGCCCACTGATGTTGGGACCTTTTTGACTCCCAATGGCGACAGTCCGGCCCCCTTAAAGTCTGAAGAACAGTAAACTGGCCTTTAGTTTAGAAAGTTTGGAGACCCCTGCTCTGACCAATGTGTCATAGGCCTCCATCTTTCCCTCTGTCCAATGTCCCGTAGGCCTCCATTTTTCCCTCTGACCAATGTCCCGTAGGCCTCCATCTTTCCCTCTGACCAGTGTCCCGTAGGCTTACATCTTTCCCTCTGACCAATGTCCCGTAGGCCTCCGTGTTTTCCTCTGACCAATGTCCCGTAGGCCTCCGTGTTTTCCTCTAACCAATGTCCCGTAGGCCTCCATCTTTCCCTCTGACCAATGTCCCGTAGGCCTCCATCTTTCCCTCTGACCAATGTCCCATAGGTCTCCATCTTTCCTTCTGACCAATGTCCTGTAGGCTTCCATCTTTCCCTCTGACCAATGTCCCGTATGCCTCTATCTTTTCCTCTGACCAATATCCCGTAGGCTTCCATCTTTCCCTCTGACCAATGTCCCGTAGGCCTCCGTGTTTTCCTCTGACCAATGTCCCGTAGGCCTCCGTGTTTTCCTCTGACCAATGTCCCGTAGGCCTCCATCTTTCCCTCTGACCAATGTCCCGTAGGCCTCCATCTTTCCCTCTGACCAATGTCCCGTAGGCTTCCATCTTTCCCTCTGACCAATGTCCTGTAGGCTTCCATCTTTCCCTCTGACCAATGTCCCTTAGGCCTCCATCTTTTCCTCTGACCAATATCTCGTAGGTCTCCATCTTTCCCTCTGACCAATGTCCCGTAGGCCTCCATCTTTCCCTCTGACCAGTGTCCCGTAGACCTCCATCTTTCCCTTCGAGCAATGTCCCGTAGACCTCCATCTTCCCCTCTGACCAATGTCCCGTATGCCTCTATCTTTCCCTCTGACCAATGTCCCGTAGGCCTCCATCTTTCCCTCTGACCAATGTCCCGTAGGTCTCCCATCTTTCCTTCTGACCAATGTCCCGTAGGCTTCCATCTTTCCCTCTGACCAATGTCCCGTAGGCCTCCATCTTTTCCTCTGACCAATATCCCGTAGGCTTCCATCTTTCCCTCTGACCAATATCCCGTAGGCATCCATCTTTCCCTCTGACCAATATCCCGTAGGTCTCCATCTTTCCCTCTGAGCAATGTCCCGTAGGCCTTCATCTTTCCTTCTGACCAATGTCCCGTAGGCCTCCATCTTTTCCTCTGACCAATATCCCGTAGGCTTCCATCTTTCCCTCTGACCAATATCCCGTAGGTCTCCATCTTTCCCTCTGACCAATGTCCCGTAGGCCTTCATCTTTCCTTCTGACCAATGTCCCGTAGGCCTCCATCTTTCCCTCTGACCAATGTCCCGTAGGCATCCATCTTTCCCTCTGACCAATGTCCCGTAGGCCTCCATCTTTCCCTCTGACCAATGTCCCGTAGGCATCCATCTTTCCCTCTGACCAATGTCCCGTAGGCCTCCATCTTTCCCTCTGACCAATGTCCCGTAGGCATCCGTCTTTCCCTCTGACCAATGTCCCGTAGGCGTCCGTCTTTCCCTCTGACCAATGTCCCGTAGGCCTCCGTCTTTCCCTCTGACCAATGTCCCGTAGGCGTCCGTCTTTCCCTCTGACCAATGTCCCGTAGGCCTCCATCTTTCCCTCTGACCAATGTCCCGTAGGCATCCGTCTTTCCCTCTGACCAATGTCCCGTAGGCATCCGTCTTTCCCTCTGACCAATGTCCCGTAGGCCTCCGTCTTTCCCTCTGACCAATGTCCCGTAGGCATCCGTCTTTCCCTCTGACCAATGTCCCGTAGGCATCCGTCTTTCCCTCTGACCAATGTCCCGTAGGCCTCCGTCTTTCCCTCTGACCAATGTCCCGTAGGCATCCATCTTTCCCTCTGACCAATGTCCCGTAGGCCTCCATCTTTCCCTCTGACCAATGTCCCGTAGGCATCCATCTTTCCCTCTGACCAATGTCCCGTAGGCCTCCATCTTTCCCTCTGACCAATGTCCCGTAGGCATCCATCTTTCCCTCTGACCAATGTCCCGTAGGCCTCCATCTTTCCCTCTGACCAATGTCCCGTAGGCCTCCATCTTTCCCTCTGACCAATGTCCCGTAGGCCTCCATCTTTCCCTCTGACCAATGTCCCGTAGGCCTCCATCTTTACCTCTGACCAATGTCCCGTAGGCCTCCATCTTTCCCTCTGACCAATGTCCCGTAGGCATCCATCTTTCCCTCTGACCAATGTCCCGTAGGCATCCATCTTTCCCTCTGACCAATGTCCCGTAGGCCTCCATCTTTCCCTCTGACCAATGTCCCGTAGGCATCCATCTTTCCCTCTGACCAATGTCCCGTAGGCCTCCATCTTTCCCTCTGACCAATGTCCCGTAGGCATCCATCTTTCCCTCTGACCAATGTCCCGTAGGCCTCCATCTTTCCCTCTGACCAATGTCCCGTAGGCATCCATCTTTCCCTCTGACCAATGTCCCGTAGGCCTCCATCTTTACCTCTGACCAATGTCCCGTAGGCCTCCATCTTTCCCTCTGACCAATGTCCTGTAGGCCTCCATCTTTCCCCCTGACCAGTGTCCTGTAGGCCTCCATCTTTCCTTCTGACCAATGTCCTGTAGGCCTCCATCTTTCCCTCTGACCAACATCCCGAATCTTCTATACTGAAGACGTATTCACCGCCCTGCAGCTGTCACACGCTGTGCCTACAAAGGTGCACTTCACAATGCCTTCATCCTTCCTACACAGAACTAAAAATTCCACTTCTCTAGTGCTTAAGGATCCTGAAATAATGATAATTATTTCCCCCCCATTGAATGGAGGATGTGAAGAGGTTAAAGCAGCGTTTTGGCAGTAAATTAGGCGTCGCGGTTCATTGAATGCGTTTAACATAAAATAAATCTATTTGTGTTTGCAGCCGGCAGAATTTGCTTTGTTTACTGAACCTTGATGTATGTTTAGCTGATTAGCTGATCCCAGACTTCCACTGAAGTTATTTGGCGCTGCGGATGTTACACGGGCTCAGAGGCTAATTAAAGAGGGGGGGGGAGAACCGCCGTCCGTCCGTTCTGGGGGCTTGTTATTAAAAACGCCGGAAATTAATGGGAACGTTATAATGAATGAAAACCTCCCGGAACAGTCCGAGGTCAGCGTGAGTACAATGTAGCCACTTTGTCAGTCATAGCGAGCGCTGAGCAATGTGTCTGACCTCATAGGGTGGCGGCCATTTTTGTGGGCTCCCCATGGGCTTCACCAGTCATTAGTGGATATACAGCCTAGAAAACACCTCTTATTTATTAGGATCACTAATGTACAGCATTGTGCAGGAAGCAAAGCCTGCCTATGTAATGAGGAACTACGGCTGCCCCCCACACATAGAACTGTTACAAATGATAGAAGCAAGATCTAGAAAGGCCTCTTACATGCAGGCAGGTGTAGAGATGTATAGAAGATTCGAGACGTTGGTCAGGGAAAGATGGAGGCCTACAGGACATTGGCCAGGGGGGAAGATGGAGGCCTAGGGGACATTGGCCAGAGGGGAAGATGGAGGCCTACGGGACATTGGTCAGAGGGGAAGATGGAGGCCTACGGGACATTGGCCAGAGGGGAAGATGGAGGCCTACGGGACATTGGCCAGAGGGGAAGATGGAGGCCTACGGGACATTGGCCAGAGGGGAAGATGAAGGCCTACGGGACATTGGTCAGAGGGAAAGAATCAATCTGGCAGATAGACCCTGCCCACAAGGTGGCCCGTAGTGCAGCTCAAGTCAAGCATGCATGTGCTTATGTCTGTAAGGGCTGAGGTGTGTATTATGTAGCATCATTTATTCAGAATGACTGAAGGCCGGGGTCATCCTGCGCCACCAACACCGCCTATCACGTTCACGTCTTCCCCTGGCCCTTCACTAGGCAGTGGCAGCAGCACTGGTGCTGAATGATCTCATTCTGAATAACTGAAGGCTGAGGTCATCCTGCACCACCACCACCGTCTATCACGTTCACATCTTCCCCTGGCGCTTCACTAGGCAGTGCAAGCAGCACTGGTGCTCATTGATCTCATTCTGAATAACTGAAGGCCGAGGTCATCCTGTGCCACCACCACCACCTACCATGTTCACGTCTTCCCCTGGCCCTTCACTAGGCAGTGGCAGCAGGACTGGTGCTCAATGATCTCATTCCGAATAACTGAAGGCCGAGGTCATCCTGCACCATCGTTGCCCACCATTTTTTATGTTCAAGTCTCCATTGGCCCTAAAAGAGCAATTGACTAGATGGCGGGAGCATCATATAGCAGGAGCAAAATGACGTCATTCTGAATGACTGAAGGCCGGGGTCATCCTGCACTGCCACTGACTACCATTGTTTAGGTTCACATCCCTCCCTTCTCTGAAGAGTCATTAAATAGGAAGTGGCATCAGTGCAGGTGCTGAATTACATAATTCTGAATGACTGAAGGCCGGGGTCATCCATTGTTTAGGTTCACATCCCTACAGACCCGGGAACTTGGCACAGGGATGGTGAGAATCCCTCATAATGGGCACAACGAGTGTACAGACCCGGGAACTTAGCACAGGGAGAGACGCTCATAAAGGGCACATCGGGTGTACAGACCCGGGAACCCCTCATAATGGGCACAGCAGGGGTACAGACCCAGGAACTCAGCACAGGGATGGTGGGAACCCTTCATAATGAGCACAGCGGGCGTACTGACCCGGGAACTCAGCACAAGGGTGGTGGGAACCCTTCATAATGAGCACAGCGGGCGTACTGACCCGGGAACTCAGCACAAGGGTGGTGGGAACCCCTCATAATGGGCACATTGGGTGTACAGATCCGGGAACTCATCACAGGGATGGTGGGAACCCATCATAATGTGCACAGCGGGTGTACAGACCCGGGAACTCAGCACAGGGATGTCGGAAACCCCTCATAATGGGCACAGCGGGCGTACAGACCCAGAAACTCAGCACAGGGATGGTGGAACCGCTCATAATGGGCACAGCGGGTGTACAGACCCGGGAACTCAGCACAGGGATGTCGGGAACCCCTCATAATGGGCACAGCGGGTGTACAGACCCAGAAACTCAGCACAGGGATGGTGGAACCGCTCATAATGGTCACAGCGGGTGTACAGACCCGGGAACTCAGCACAGGGATGGTGGGAACCCCTCATAATGGGCACAGCGGGTGTAAAGACCCGGGACCTCAGCACAGGGATGGCGGGAACCCCTCATAATGGGCACAGCGGGTGTAAAGACCCGGGAATTCAGCACAGGGATGGCAGGGAACCCCCTCATAATGGGCACAGCGGGTGTACAGACCCGGGAACTATGCACAGGGATGGTGGGAACCCCTCATAATGGGCACAGCTGATGTACAGACCCGGGAACTCGGCACAGAGATCTCATCAATAGACCTGTGAAGTATTTAGACCGAAGAATAGCCAGGAATTGAGGCAGGGAGATCTCGTTGTTAAAGTATGCGAAACAGCAGGAAGCCAGGGGACCGATAACTAAAGGACCACTTTGGGGTGGACTGACCCTTTAAGGGAACCCTCTCCGTTCCTCTCTCCTCCGGGCCCCCGGCTGTCATTAGAAGAGTTTTTCTAGAAGTTTTGAGTTTTCTTGTTGCCGGCTTGCAGGGTACTTAGAATTCTTCTCTTGTTTGACATCAGAAAATATTATCTCATCCTTAATGCCGGAGTCCTCATTCCAGACTCATTCTGCAGACGGAAGGGGCATTGTGGGTAATATATAAACCTAATGAACGTTGTTAACAATGTCTGACATTAATAGTTCGCTTCCATGAAATTTTCTTGTCCCTTTCTGTTCTTCAATCAATAGCGATAGAGAAAATTTACTCACTGCCCGAAGTTTACTGTCCTGCCTAATGGCCATAAAACGCGCTCGTCTATTTGTTGGCGAGGATTTGGCCGCGGAGTAAATTGCCTTATGTTTATTTTATATTTTCTAGGCATAAATAATGCATCGTCTTAGTTCCTTAACAACACTCATTTAAGGAAGTGCGCGGGCCGCGGTGTTTTACGGCTTTTATTACGGATCCTGAGTGGAACGCTGCCGAGGGTTGGGGGCTCGTCCGGGACCGATGTGTCTACTTCGCACTGGCCGGTTTTACCAAAAACTCTATATTTTTAGACCTTTGTGGATGTTAGAAATGCTTAATAAAGTTGCCCAGTCTCGCCCAGAGCGCCAATGCCAGGACCAATCAGAAGACAGCTCTCCTGCCTGCCAAGGCTTTACATTGCGTGGTGACACATGGCTGGGCATAGTAGGATCACATTGCTACACACAAGTCTCCTTGGTGCTGTCCCTTCCCCAACTCTTCCCTACCCATCATGCCAGCCGCCAACTTTTATCACCCATTGACCTCAGAGCATCCTGTGTCACTCCATGACACCAGAGCACCCTGCGCCACTAGTGACCCCTGAGCATCCTATGTCACCCCATGAACTCAGAGCATCCTGTATCACCCAGGGACCCCGGAGCATCCTATGCTGACCAGTGACCCTGGAGCATCCTGTAACACCCAAAGAATCCTATGCCACCCAATGAAGCCAGAGCATCCTATGCTGACCAGTGACCCTGGAACATCCTTTAACACCCAAAGAATCCTATGCCACCCAATGAAGCCAGAGCATACTATGCTGCTCAGTGACCCTGGAGCATCCTTTGCCACCCAGTGACCCCAAAGCATCATATGCCAGCCAGTGACCCCAAAGCATCCAACACCATCCAGCGAACGTGGAGCATCCTATTCCATCCAGTGACCCTGGAGCATCCTATGCCACCCAGTGACCCCAAAGCATCCTATGCCACCCAGTGACCTGAAAGCATCCTATGCCAGCCAGTGACCCCAAAGCATCCAATACCACCCAGTAACCCTGGAGCATCCTATTCCATCCAGTGACCCTGGAGCATCTTATGCCACTCAGTGACCCCAAAGCATCCAATACCACACAATGGCCTTGGGGAATCCTGTGCCACCCAGTGACCCCAAAGCATCCTATGCCAGCCAGTGATCCTGGAGCATCCTATGCCACCCAGGGACCACAGATCATCCTGTTCCACCCACTGACTCTGAAACATCCTGTATCACCCACAGAATCCTATGCCACCAATGAACCTGGAGCATCCTGTGCCACACAGTAACCCTGGAGCATCCCATACCACCCAGGGACCCCAGAGCAGCCTGTGCCACCCAGTGACCCAAAAGAATCCTATGCCACCCAGTGACCCTGGAGAATCCTATGCCACCCAATGAACCCAGAGCATTCTATGCCACTCAGTGACTCTGGATCATCCTATGCCACCCAGTGACCCAAAAGCATCCTATGCCACCCAGTGACCCCAAAGCATCCTATGCCAGCCAGTGATCCTGGAGCATCCTATGCCACCCAGGGACCACAGATCATCTTGTTCCACCCACTGACTCTGAAACATCCTGTATCACCCACAGAATCCTATGCCACCAATGAACCTGGAGCATCCTGTGCCACACAGTAACCCTGGAGCATCCCATACCACCCAGGGACCCCAGAGCAGCCTGTGCCACCCAGTGACCCCAAGGAATCCTATTCCATCCAGTGACCCTGGAGCATCTTATGCCACTCAGTGACCCCAAAGCATCCAATACCACACAATGGCCTTGGGGAATCCTGTGCCACCCAGTGACCCCAAAGCATCCTATGCCAGCCAGTGACTCTGGAGCATCCTGTGCCACCCAGTGACCCAAAAGCATCCTATGCCACCCAGTGACCCCAAAGCATCCTATGCCAGTGACCCTGGAAAATCCTGTATCTCCCAAAGAATCCTGTGCCACCCATTGAACCTGGAACATCCTATGCCACCCATTGACCCCAAAGCATCCCATGCCACCCAGTTACCATGGAGCATCCCATGCCACCCATTGAACCCGGAGCATTTCATGCCACTCAGTGACCCTGGAGCATCCTATGCCACCCAGTGACCCCAAAGCATCCTATGCCACCCAGTGACCCCAAAGCATCATATGCTAGCCAGTGACCCTGGAGCATCCTATGCCACCCAGCGATCCCAGAGCATCCTGTTCCACCCAATAACCCTGGAACATCCTGTATCACCCAGAGAATCCTATGCCACCCAATGAACCCAGAGCATCCTATGCCACCCAGTGATCCCAGAGCATCCTGTTCCACCCAATGACCCCAGAGCATCATGTGCCACCCAATGACCCCAGAGCATCCTGTGCACCCAGTGACCCCAGAGCATCCTGTGCACCCAGTGACCCCAGAGCATCCTGTTCCACCCAATGACCCCAGAGCATCCCATGCCACCCAGTTACCATGGAGCATCCCATGCCACCCATTGAACCCGGAGCATTTCATGCCACTCAGTGACCCTGGAGCATCCTATGCCACCCAGTGACCCCAAAGCATCCTATGCCACCCAGTGACCCCAAAGCATCATATGCTAGCCAGTGACCCTGGAGCATCCTATGCCACCCAGCGATCCCAGAGCATCCTGTTCCACCCAGTAACCCTGGAACATCCTGTATCACCCAGAGAATCCTATGCCACCCAATGAACCCAGAGCATCCTATGCCACCCAGTGATCCCAGAGCATCCTGTTCCACCCAATGACCCCAGAGCATCATGTGCCACCCAATGACCCCAGAGCATCCTGTGCACCCAGTGACCCCAGAGCATCCTGTGCACCCAGTGACCCCAGAGCATCCTGTTCCACCCAATGACCCCAGAGCATCCTGTTCCACCCAATGACCCCAGAGCATCCTGTGCCACCCATTGACCCCAGAGCATCCTGTGCACCCAGTGACCCCAGAGCATCCTGTGCACCCAGTGACCCCAGAGCATCCTGTGCACCCAGTGACCCCAGAGCATCCTGTACACCCAGTGACCTCAGAGCATTCCATGCCACCAAGGTGACTCTAGTGTGCCCACTGTGTGTCACCATGACACTTTTATTCAGCCTCATGACCCAAGTGCACCCCAGAGCATTCTGAATCGTTCAGTGACTCCACGGTGCCCCTGTGCATCTTTGAGTCATGTACCTGGAACAGCTGGGGCTGGCAGTGTACATGGGCTGCAGACTCAGAAGTAAGTCAATAAAAAACATTTGCACTTGAGGTCAGTCTGAGATTGATTTGCGGTCGGCTGAAGATAAGTCAGAGGCCGGGATAAAACTATGAATCATGGGGCCCTTACGCTGACTACTGTATACACATATAGATTTCTTTTCTTCAGTCCTTGGGCCGAACAAAGAAAAAACAGATTTCTTCTTCCACATTGACAGCACTGATGGATGACCACCCCCAGCAGACCATTGTATAGAATACTTGAACAGTGCCTGCAGTAGATTGGATACAGGCACAGTTTGGCCGACAATTTTCGGATACGCTCCTTTGAATAAATTCAACTTCTGTCAAATGCCTAGTGACGGCAGGGCCATACATTGCTCAAATTTCCACCGATCCAGCAGAAAATTCAAGCAGTGTATGGCCAGCTTTACCAACATTTCAAGGGCCCTTCCAGGCTTATGTTTAGGGTGATAAACTGCATGTAAAGTGAGTCATGGTAAAAAGCTGGACTCTGCAATGAAGACAATTGCCCTGTGGAGGCCGCGGGAGAACAGTGGTAGGTTAGCTTGAGATAGGTTGGAGCTCAGTCTGTTGCGAATGGTAGGTCAGTCTCAGATCAGTGGTAAGTCAGTTTGAGTTAGGTTGAAGCTCAGTGTCACAATCAGGGGTCAGGCTCAAAGACCAGTTGCTATAGCAGTGGAAAGGCTCACCTGAAACCAGCAGGATCGGTACACAGGCTGGTCACCGTGGGATCACCCAAGGTGCGGAGTCTAAGTACCAACCGGTGTTCACCACAGCTCCTGATGGTGGAGATGGATTTTGCTGCGTGTTAGTACCAGGTCGCGGTCCTCAGGATCACCCCACCAGGAGGTAAGCAAGTGGAGGTCCAGTAGCGTATAAACAGGTAAGGATCAAATGGAAGCGTGGTCAATAAACAAGCCAAGGTCGGTAAGGAGCAGTCGCAGGTTGGGATCAGGCAGAAGCGTAGTCGAGAACAAGCCAAGGTCAGTAATGAGCAGTCGCAGGTTGGGATCAGGCAGAAGCGTAGTCGAGAACAAGCCAAGGTCGGTAAGGAGCAGTCGCAGGTTGGGATCAGGCAGAAGCGTAGTCGAGAACAAGCCAAGGTCGGTAAGGAGCAGTCGCAGGTTGGGATCAGGCAGAAGCATGGTCAGTAAACAAGCCAAGGTCGGTACGGAGCAGTCACAGGTTGGGATCAGGCAGAAGCGTAGTCGAGAACAAGCCAAGGTCGGTAAGGAGCAGTCGCAGGTTGGGATCAGGCAGAAGCATGGTCAGTAAACAAGCCAAGGTCGGTAAGGAGCAGTCACAGGTTGGGATCAGGCAGAAGTGTAGTCGAGAACAAGCCAAGGTCGGTAATGAGCAGTCGCAGGTTGGGATCAGGCAGAAGCGTAGTCGAGAACAAGCCAAGGTCGGTAATGATCAGGTTGGGATCAGGCAGAAGCGTAGTCGAGAACAAGCCAAGGTCGGTAAGGAGCAGTCGCAGGTTGGGATCAGGCAGAAGCGTAGTC
Source organism: Staurois parvus (assembly GCF_062004578.1). Taxonomy (NCBI): domain Eukaryota; kingdom Metazoa; phylum Chordata; class Amphibia; order Anura; family Ranidae; genus Staurois; species Staurois parvus. Next base: position 105,473 of record NW_028320070.1, on the reverse strand, counting down.
GAGAACAAGCCAAGGTCGGTAAGGAGCAGTCGCAGGTTGGGATCAGGCAGAAGCGTAGTCGAGAACAAGCCAAGGTCGGTAAGGAGCAGTCGCAGGTTGGGATCAGGCAGAAGCGTAGTCGAGAACAAGCCAAGGTCGGTAAGGAGCAGTCGCAGGTTGGGATCAGGCAGAAGCGTAGTCGAGAACAAGCCAAGGTCGGTAAGGAGCAGTCGCAGGTTGGGATCAGGCAGAAGCGTAGTCGAGAACAAGCCAAGGTCGGTAAGGAGCAGTCGCAGGTTGGGATCAGGCAGAAGCGTAGTCGAGAACAAGCCAAGGTCGGTAAGGAGCAGTCGCAGGTTGGGATCAGGCAGAAGCGTAGTCGAGAACAAGCCAAGGTCGGTAAGGAGCAGTCGCAGGTTGGGATCAGGCAGAAGCGTAGTCGAGAACAAGCCAAGGTCGGTAAGGAGCAGTCGCAGGTTCAGATCAGGCAGAAGCGTAGTCGAGAACAAGCCAAGGGTCAATAACGAGTGGTAGTAATATATGGAAAATAACAGAGATGACAAAGCGCAAGATACTTGCTGGAGAGCACAATAATCTGGCAAACAGGAAGTACAGAGACATGGCTTATATCAGGAAGTTCATGGGAGGAACAAAGGGTTCAAGGTTCATGACAAACGAGGTCAAGGTAGGATTGTCAAGGGAGCTGTCCAGCATTCCAGGTGGCTCAGCAAGAAGAAACATTGCCACTCACTGCAGAAGGCCCAGGTTCAGACCCAGGCTCTGACACTCAGTCTGAGTTTAGTGGTGGGTGAGTTTTTGAAGTAGGTTGGAACTCAGTTTGAGGTAGGTATGAGGTTGGTGATAGGTCAGGTTGAGGTAGGCAAGAGCTCAGTGGTTGGTCAGTTTGAGGAAGGTTGAAGCTCAGTATGAGTTCAGTGATAAGTCAGGTTGAGGTAGGTTGGAAGTCAGTGGTTGGTCAGTTAGAGGTAGGTTGGAGATCAGTGATAGATCAGGTTGAGGTAGGAGGAGGAGCAGGGGGCCACCAATTACAGAATTACAAGTATTTTCCTGGTATAGTAGAGTAACAAACCAATCAGTGTCACTGCCAGCAGACTTTTAGGTCCAAAGGTATCCATCCTGATATCAGTTACATCTAAAATTGCTTTTGTAACCTGCAGGGGCGGACTGACCATTTGGAAACTCTGGCACTGCCCGAGGGCCCTGGGTCAGTAGGGAGCCCCATGAGATGCCCCTGGTACCTTTTTCATAGGCTTTTTTGAGTTTGGGCAAGGACACAGGGGCCCCATGATCCTCTATTGCCCGGGGGCCCCATGAGTTGTCAGTCCGCCCCTGGTAACCTGGGACCAGTAAATGTGTTTCGCTGGACAGGGTCAAAAGATGTGAAGAAAACCCGCATTAAGATCACCGCAACACACGGCCAGATGGACAATTGAAAACATAGCCAGGCTATCCAGGGTAAGGTAAAAGTCGTGGATGATCTTAAATTGGATGAGTCTGTCCCTGGCAGATATTGGTCAAATCAAATTGAGAAGCACAGGCATGGAACAATTGAAGAAAAAAACACCAGCTAGGCAGAGAATATTTATATTGTAGCTTCCTGAATGATAATAGTTTGTTTTTAACGAACAAATCCCCTAAAACGTTGATGCCTGTCGATGCTCGGATAATGGGGAAGACTCGTATTGCTCCACAGAGGCATATTTGGAGACCACCAGTCACATCCAGGAGATGAGAGTATCTTGAACCTATTCCAAGCCGTACCTGTCACCCTCACAGTACAGGCGAGGGAATATGGGGCCCAGCAACCCCTGTAAAGCAGAGATTGTAATGCCTCATATGAGCCTAAAACACGCACCTCCGCTACTACCAAGGCGTTGCTTTATTAACAGTGAGCCAATGGTGAGCATGTGGCTGACCAGTCAAAACATAATGACAAAAATTTGAAAGTGCTAATCCACCCAAGGCCAAGGGCAACCACAGAATTGATGAGCTGAGGCGCGGGGGGGGGGAGCATTATTCTATAAGAAGGAGGACATATGCGAGTCTAGATGTTTGAATAGGTTCAGTGGAATCCAAACAGGAGCATTGCGTAGGACATAGAAAAAGATAGAAGTAGTTTCGTCTTTTTAAACTAATCTTACCAATTAGTGACAAGAGTGAGGACTTCCAGATATCATATTTAATTTTAGTTAGGGGAAAAAAGTTAAATTTGACAAAGTCTGCCACTTCATTAGAAATTCTAATACCCAAATGTTTTATTTTGGAAACCCATCGGAGAGGCAACGAACTGTGTAGTAGGTCAGATTGAGGCTTGAGCTCAGTCTGAGCTCATTTGAGTTCAGTCAGATTGAGGAAGTTTGAAGCTCAGTTTGAGGTCATTGATAGGTCAGGTTAAGGTAGGTTGGAGCTCAGTCGGAGGTCATTGATAGGTCGGGTTAAGGTAGGTTGGAGCTCAGTCTGAGGACATTGATAGGTCAGTTTGAGGTAGGTTGGAGCTCTATCTAAGGTCATCGATAGATCAAGTTAAGGTAGGCTGGAACTCAGTCTGAGGTCATTGATAGGTCAGTTTGAGATAGGTTGGAGCTCAGTCTGAGGTCAGTGATAGGTCAGTTTGAGGTAGGTTGGAGCTCAGTCTAAGGTCGTCGATTGATCAAGTTAAGGTAGGTTGGAGCTCAGTCTGAGGTCATTGATAGGTCAGTTCGAGATAGTTTGGAGCTCAGTCTGAGGTCAGTGATAGGTCAGTTTGAGGTAGGTTGGAGCTCAGTCTGAGGTCAGTGATAGGTCAGTTTGAGGTAGGTTGGAGCTCAGTCTGAGGTCAGTGATAGGTCAGTTTGAGGTAGGTTGGAGCTCAGTCTGAGGTCAGTGATAGGTCAGTTTGAAGTAGGTTGGAGCTCAGTCTGAGGTCAGTGATAGGTCAGTTTGAGGTAGGTTGGAGCTCAGTCTGAGGTCAGTAATAGGTCAGTTTGAGGTAGGTTGGAGCTCAGTCTGAGGTCAGTGATAGGTCAGTTTGAAGTAGGTTGGAGCTCAGTCTGAGGTCAGTGATAGGTCAGTTTGAGGTAGGTTGGAGCTCAGTCTGAGGTCAGTAATAGGTCTGGTTAAGGTAGATTGGAGTTCAATCTGAGGTCAGTGATAGGTCTGTTTGAGGTAGGTTGGAGCTCAGTCTGAGGTCAGTGATAGGGCAGTTTGAGGTAGGTTGGAGCTCAGTCTGAGGTCAGTGATAGGTCAGTTTGAGATAGGTTGGAGCTCAGTCTAATGTCATCGATAGATCAAGTTCAGGTAGGTTGGATCTCAGTCTGAGGTCATTGATAGGTCAGTTTGAGATAGGTTGGAGCTCAGTCTGAGGTCAGTGATAGGTCAGTTTGAGTTAGGTTGGAGCTCAGTCTGAGGTCAGTGATAGGTCAGTTTGAGGTAAGTTGGAGCTCAATCTGAGGTCAGTGATAGGTCAGTTTGAGGTAGGTTGGTGCTCAGTCTGAGGTCAGTGATAGATCTGGTTATGGTAGGTCGGAGCTCAGTCTGAGATTTGTGATAGGTCAGGTCGAGATCATTTCCATAAATACACGAAGGGCCTACCCTGGAGAAAGACAAACTGAGCTTGAGAGCGATTAGAACTCTGGAGAGTCATGAGAAGAGAGACTCCCCCAGAAACTCAGGTTGTCTCCATTACCAACCTCCGGACTCCATGATTACAATCATCGGATGTCATTTTTAGAGAACAGGATCCCTGCCTTACTCCAATATGAGAAGGAACAGGGAGTGTCTCCCTGTACAGATCTGCAGGTCACTCATATCTACTCCACCACTCCATTTTGCTTTTAATGCAACCCCAGCCACTTTACCCCCACACAACTTCAGCCCTGCTGGGGCCCCTCCCATGCCTGGGCCCTCCGGCAGCATCGTGGGCCACTTTGGCTATAGTTTCACCCTTTTTTCAGCTCACTGGCTCCAGTCTGAGTCCTGTATGAAAGATTAAAGGCAACATGAGGCACGAAAAATCGAATGTTTTACTTCTGTTGTGACCTTATATACAATCTTCGTTTTAAAAATAAACATTTAATACAGGACAAAGAATCCCCAGAGCACTATGGGTTATCTAAGATGAAAAGGACTATTAAGACGGGACTCAAATTGTCATAGAAACAGCACAGCAGTAGCAGCCTTCTTCCTAGCTGGGTTGTCTGAAGCTTCCAACAAAGCCATTTGATAAGGGATGAGGCACTGCAAAGGGTCATGGAGTTCTGTGTCTAAACATGGGGGATCTAAGGATGGGGACCCCCGTGGCATCGAGAGTGATCATCTTCATCCTGTTTTCTCCACCTGCGTACTTAGAAGGATGTTTGTTCCCACCCTCCTAGGATGACTGCAGCCTCAACAGATGTAAGTCTTTTTCCCGATCTCTCCATTTTCCTTTTGCTGAACCACTTTTTTCCGATTGTGGAACCAGATTTGAGCCAACTTTCCTTTTTGGAGCAATTATTTACACTATAGGGGCTCTAACTCCTGCCTCTTTTCTTTTCCATGGACACCCTGAGTTGTACCATATGTACCACCGATCAGTCCTTCAGAACCGAACTCCGAGAAATGCAGTTGACCACCACATCCTAGATCAGCAATGGGCAAACTACGGCCCGCGGGCCAAATACGGCCCGGCGGACCTTTTAATCCGGCCCGCGAAGCGTGATACTGTCAGGATGGCTGTCAGGATGTGTGTAGGCGGGGCAGCGTGACGAACGTGAGGGGAGCTAGGCTCCTCTCACAGTCCGCCCTGAAGACCGGAACGGTGCGGGAACACGGCGAGAGGAACGTGCGGAGCAAAGGTAAGTAAATTAATATGGGGGATGAATTACTATAGGGGGGGATGAATACTATATGGGGGATGAATTACTATAGGGGGGATGAATACTATATGGGGGATTAATTACTATGGGGGATTAATTACTATATGGGGGATTAATTACTATATGGGGGATTAATTACTATGGGGGATGAATTACTATATGGGGGATTAATTACTATGGGGGATGAATTACTATGGGGGATGAATTACTATATGGGGGATTAATTACTATGGGGGATGAATTACTATGGGGGATGAATTACTATGGGGGATGAATTACTATATGGGGGATGAATTACTATGGGGGATGAATTACTATATGGGGGATGAATTACTATGGGGGATGAATTACTATGGGGGATGAATTACTATATGGGGGATGAATTACTATATGGGGGATGAATTACTATGCTTACTATGGGGGAATATTACTATACTTACTATGGATGACACATACACATCATTCATCTACTCTTGGTCCGGCCCCCGGGTCCAATATATGAACCCATTGCGGCCCTCAAGTCAAAAAGTTTGGCCACCCCTGTCCTAGATCCTATGACTTTATTCCAGTAGGGGGTCAGGGAGACAATCAAAAGAGCAGCCAATGTGCTTCAGGGGTCCAAAAACACCCCCTTCATGGGGGCTTGAGATAAAAAACAATGTGTATGGACTAGTAAAAAAGAAGAAGTTGTGAGCGCTATGAAGATTAAAGCAGCCACAGCATCAAAAGGGATACCAATAAACCTTATACAGACATAAAATATAAAAGATGCGGCGCTATATAGCAAATATTAGAGTGAAAAAACATCTAAGATAACAATATAGTGGTTATGTGACTAATGTGATCTCAAACACTATGTCACAAGCAGAGTAACATGCAGTGCAAAAACAGTCTTTGTGATAATTTTCTTCAAAGTGCTGCTTCCATGCGGTGAACGTGAGAAGGATAAGGTTGTGCACTCACCAGATGCACAGTGTAACTGCGCATTTAGAGATAATATATCTCTACAAGATCCACCGGTAGCTTCTAAAGATCAGATCAAGCCAGATACTCCTCCACCCACTGGATGTTGCTGATAATCCACGGTCTCTCTCTTGAGTGGCTCTATAGGTGATAAGTGACTCACCAAGGGCCACAGAGAAAAGAGACCAATAGCGTGATACTGTTTAAAAGATTTTTATTCTTATGCAGTATAACATGGGTGAGGAATAAACGAACAAACACTGACCATGAGGTGAATTAAAAGATGGCCGCCGGGACCTCCATGGTGCCGGCGGCAGTAAGATAATGACGCTGTAGCTCCTACCCTGACGCGTTTCGTGCTAACCGCACATCATCAAAGGGGATAAGCTTCAGCGTCTGCGTCTGGCAGCGTCCATTAAAATTCGTAGATGGCGCATGCGCATTACGAACGCGCCATTTTCCTTGAGAGATATGTCTCCATATCAGGCGCCATTTTGTCAGAGACCAACCTAATCTCACATGCGCGGGCGCCATTTTTCCAATCATAAGTGAGTGACACTGAATCACCAGGGAAACTCAATGTAAATATAAAGCAAAGACCACAAAGATTAACACGAAATTAGAATGAGCGGTGCCAGGACACCATGAACAATAAAACACATAACCATAAGTTAAAGTCAATGAATACCATCGCGGACAGACCACTGCGCATGTGCGGGATCATGTTAAGAGATATATAACTAATAACTCCTCATCAGAGCATGGAGTTATAATCAAGACTCATTAATGGTAAGTCTGGTGATACTGATTACATGCACATTACAATAAAACAAATATATGAATATAACTAAAATCAATAATACCTATAAAAACACTTATCAGAATAAATGTTGATACATAATACAAATCATGATATATACATATTAGAAAAAGGTACAGCCAAAATATGTTAAATATCATAAGAACACTCTATGATTAATTAAAACTGTTATTATAACAAAGTATATTTTAAAAAAGTATATTTTAAAAAACGCAATGACCAAAACGTATTGATGTGTATATATGTATATGGACTGCGGACGAATCACAAAAGGCACACAAATGAAACATAAAGGCCTGAAAGGTCCATATTGATTACATATAAAAAAGGGGATAAAAAAAGAGGAGATAAAAAATGGAGATAAACAGTGGAGATAAAAAGTGGAGATAAAAAGTGGAGATAAAAAGTGGAGATAGAACCGAAGATAAAAAGCGTAACCCAAAGTTTCAACTGTTATCTATAAAGCAGTTGATATCTATATCAACATTTAATCCTCTGGGATACATAGATCCCATCTCAAATATCCACTTCGTCTCCAGTTGAGAAACAGCCTTTTTCTTATTAATGCCCCTCCAATGGTGATGTACGACATCTATAGCTGTAAATGTGTATGGACTAGAAGTTAACTGAACCTTTAATGGTTGTTCTTTAGTGGTGGGTTTGACAACACCCATGCAGATAAACACACTGGAAGACGTGACCTCATGTTTACGGGGCCCCAGCCAGACATCGCTGGGGACAAACAACTGTTCAAACCGAGGAAAGCTTGAGGCAGGGATGGTCTGGTGAACAAGAAGCCAACCTTTGGGAGCTGCCAAACATTTATGTTTGCTGGTTGCTAATCAGTCCATGACTATTTAATGAAGGTCATCTTTAACCCCTTCCCGCCGGTGCCTCCCGGCCCTTTAAGAGTTTCAGACATCGGGAGGTGGGGTGGGGCGAAAGAGCAGACCGGGACCTTTCCGTGAGTACCGGACATGTGTGCTGGGAGCACGCAGGGTGCGCGCTCTCAGCACGTATGTTTTTCTTACATGAACGCAAATGTGCGGCCGCTCGGCGTCTAGGCCCAGACGCTGGGATGCCGCACATTTGTGTGCGGCCGGCATAAAGGGGTTAAGGACAATTTCATATGTCAACTGGTGGATGCCCCAACTAGAAATAATGAACTGCTGGACCTACTATTCACAAACAACACAGAACAGATTGCAGATGTGGACGCAAGGGATCACTTGGAAAACTGTGTTCACAAGAGGAATATCATGCTTGTATGATACATAAGCATTGGAATGTATGGAATCCTTAACAGTTTGAACCATTATACCTCCATGACGGTTGTACCCCATTGGTTATAATCCGCTTATATTTGGAGAATTATTCTTTGAAGCCTGTTTTGCCAACCGTGAAAGTGGGAGGCAACACCTATTGGTGAGTGCACATCCGTGTGGGGGACACTTTGAGGCACTTGGTGATTATTAGACAGCACGTGGTGGATTCCAAAGAAGGAGGAACAATTTCTGTGGACTTTGGATTAGTATATATCATTTTTGTATTCACAGTAATTCACTGATATAATTTTATTGATTTCTTCACATTTTATTGTGTTGTACTCGCTATATCACCCCATCACTAATAATTTAGCGCCACTATAACACTTTATGTGTTGTTCTATTCACTCAATTGTTCAGGCCGGCCTTGTTCCTCTTGCCATAAGTCGATTGTTTGCTCCTAACCCCACCCAGAACCTTGTGCCACCTTCTGAAGGCTTCTATTCTAGGCGTTTCCCCTGAAGTCTATGGTCAGCCTTAGAATTGGGTCGGAAGAAAAAGAGAGGAAGGCGCCTCTAAGTGCAGTATTGACAATGTATTTAGTAAACAATGGATAAATTGTACTTACAGTACAAGATATTATTATTATACAGGATTTATGGCGCCAACAGTTTGCGCAGTGCTGTACAATATAAGGGGGCGGTACAATTATAATACAATTCAGTACAGAAGGGATAGGAGGGCCCGGCTGGTGGAGCTTACAATCTAAAGGAAGGGGGAGGGGATACAAAAGGTGATAGCTGCGGGGGATGATCTGGTGGAGGTGACCCAAGTACAGTTCTTAGGTGGAGGTGGGGTAGGCTTCCCTGAAGAGGTGAGTTTTCAAAGATTGCCTAAAGGCAGACAGGGTGGGGGCTGACCGGACATGCTGTGGTAGGGAGTTCCAGAGGATGGGAGAGGCTCTGGAGAAGTCCTGGAGGCGAGCGTGGGATGAGGGAGCTAGAGAGGAAGATATCATGGGTGGAGCGGAGTGGGCGATTTGGGCGGTATCTGTGGATGAGGTCGGTGATGTAGCTGGGGGTGGTGGTGTGGATGGCTTTGTAAGCTGTGGTTAGTATTTTGAATTTTATATGTTGGGTTAGTGGAAGCCAGTGGAGGGATTGGCAGAGAGGGGTGGAGGACACTGAGTGGAGGCGAGTGGAGGGACCGGCAGAGAGGGGTGGAGGACACTGATTGGAGGCCAGTGGAGGGATTGGCAGAGAGGGATGGAGGACACTGAATGGAGACCAGTGGAGGGATTGGCAGAGAGGGGGGGGGGACACTGAATGGAGGCCAGTGGAGGGATTGGCAGAGAGGGGAGGAGGACACTGAGTGGAGGTCAGTGAAGGGATTGGCAGAGAGGGGAGGAGGACACTGAATAGAAGCCATTTTAGGGATTGGCAGAGAGGGGTGGAAGACACTGAGTGGAGGTCAGTGAAGGGATTGGCAGAGAGGTAAGGAGGACACTGAATGGAAGCCAGTGGAGGGATTAGCAGAGAGGGGTGGAGGACACTGAATGGAAGCCAGTGGAGGGATTGGCAGAGAGGGGTGGAGGACACTGAGTGGAGGCCAGTGGAGGGATTGGCAGAGAGGGGAGGAGGACACTGAATGGAAGCCAGTGAAGGGATTGGCAGGGAGGGGTGGAGGACACTGAATGGAAGCCAGTGTAGGGATTGGCAGAGAGGGGAGGAGGACACTGAATGGAGCCAGTGGAGGGATTGGCAGAGAGGGGTGGAGGACACTGAATGGAAGCCAGTGGAGGGATTGGCAGAGAGGGGTGGAGGACACTGAATGGAAGCCAGTGGAGGGATTGGCAGAGAGGGGTGGAGGACACTGAGTGGAGGCCAGTGGAGGGATTGGCAGAGAGGGGTGGAGGACACTGAGTGGAGGCCAGTGGAGGGATTGGCAGAGAGGGGAGGAGGACACTGAATAGAAGCCAGTGAAGGGATTGGCAGGGAGGGGTGGAGGACACTGAATGGAAGCCAGTGGAGGGATTGGCAGAGAGGGGAGGAGGACACTGAATGGAGCCAGTGGAGGGATTGGCAGAGAGAGACAGTAGTTAAATAGTTAAAAAGGCTCATCGTGTGGTAATTAGATCCAGGTGGGACATCCAGCTGTCCAGCCGACAGCAAAATCTGTCTATAGGATCAGGAAGTAGAGTCCAGGATGTGCATCAACATGAAGCTAGGAGAGCAGAGTCAGATGTAGGAGGTGAAGGGGCCGTAATGCATTTCGGAGCATGCTCAATAGGCTCCTTCTTCAGACCTCTGAAGATGAACATCCAAAGGTCACCCCAGCCTTGCCTACATATATATAGAAGATGAAGCCATCTCCGAGTTTTATTTGAAGAATATCAGTAACACGAGGAGCTCCGGCCAGCCGCCCAGAGTTTTGCTTACAGCAACGGAATAGATTAGAAATCGCTGAATAATTCATAGGCCGGTTTTAGATTATCAAAGCTCCACCAAATACATATGTATGCGGTCGTTTCTTGACGCTCTTATCAGGACGGTTATGGGCGGAAAGGGTGCACTTTGAGCAAACTTGTCAGTAATGCGAGGCTATCAGAATTTACAAAATATTCTCTTAATTCCATGAACAGGAAGCGCAGTGCGATGGAGAAGAGTCCTCTCTCGGCACAGCGGCTTCTCCTGGACAGATCGGTTATCTTCGTGTAACAGAGAGCCGCGCCATCAAAGTCATCCAAGGTCATTAGAAGATGAAAGTTCAGCGATAGTCAGAAATTTGCCTTTGAAAAGGTTTGTCCTTGGACACGCTGTCGGTTTTCACTCTGAACATCTGAAGAATAAAAGTTCCCTCTCTGTATGTGCGTTGGAGGCTTTTATTATCTTTGCTTGTCTGCTGCCAATGTGAATATTTTGGGGGGGAGATAAGTGCCACCATGGAATGACGGTGCAGGGAAGACATCAAAGGAGTTCTGAGCTCCAAATGTATGAAAGAAGCCTGCTGTGACTTCACTGGGCACACGCATGGCAGGGTTGAGGACAGAGGGGTACAGCCAGCCCTCTCTACTGGACCAGGTCCCCACTGGGTCAGCAGGGTGGTCTGGATTCGGCTGGAAGCCAGAGTGAGTCTGATTGGTCAGGAGGTGCTGTCCGTCAGATTAGCGATGGCCCAACCCCAGCTTGTAATGTGGGTAGGGGAGAGCATCCAGGACTAGCAGAGCGGAACCAGGAATAGGAGTGTGGGAAGGGCCCCTAGTCTCTGGCATTAAAGGAGAACTGTGCAAGGGTTCCTCAACCTTTTTTCACTCAAGGCACCCTTAAAAAATATGGACAGTCCCAAGGCACCCTTAAAAATTATGGGCAGCCTTGAAGCACCCCATTCTAAGATGGGGTGCTTCAAGACTGTCCATAATTTTAAAAGGGCCCCCCATACTCAGTGTGAAACGGTTTATATAACGCAGCAACGTCCATACATGGAGGACACCCAACATTAGAGGGTATTTATTGTTCCAAAGCAGATACACTTTTGCACCCTGGTACTGACTAGTATTCCAGTGTTCCTCTCCTCCCTCAGTTGCACCCTGGTACTGACTAGTATTCCAGTGTTTCTCTTCTCCCTCAGTTACACTCTGGTACTGACTAGTATTCCAGTGTTTCTCTTCTCGCTCAGTTGCATCCTGGTACTGACTAGTATTCCAGTGTTCCTCTCCTCCCTCAGTTGCACCCTGGTACTGACTAGTATTCCAGTGTTTCTCTTCTCCCTCAGTTGCACACTGGTACCGACTAGTATTCCAGTGTTTCTCTTCTCCCTCTGTTGCACACTGGTACCGACTAGTATTCCAGTGTTTCTCTTCTCCCTCAGTTGCACCCTGGTACTGACTAGTATTCCAGTGTTTCTCTTCTCCCTCAGTCGCACCCTGGTATTGACTAGTATTCCAGTGTTTCTCCTCTCCCTCAGTTGCACCCTGGTACCGACTAGTATTGCAGTGTTTCTCTTCTCCCTCAGTTGCACCCTGGTACTGACTAGTATTCCAGTGTTTCTCTTCTCCTTCAGTTGCACGCTGGTACTGACTAGTATTCCAGTGTTTCTCTGCTCCCTCAATTGCACCCTGGTACTGACTAGTATTCCAGTGTTCCTCTCCTCCCTCAGTTGCACCCTGGTACTGACTAGTATTCCGGTGTTTCTCTTCTCCCTCAGTTGCACCCTGGTACCGACTAGTATTCCAGTGTTTCTCTTCTCCCTCAGTTGTACAATGGTACCGACTAGTATTCCAGTGTTTCTCTTCTCCCTCAGTTGCACGCTGGTACCGACTAGTATTCCAGTGTTTCTCTTCTCCCTCAGTTGCACGCTGGTACCGACTAGTATTCCAGTGTTCCTCTCCTCCCTCAGTTGCACCCTGGTACTGACTAGTATTCCGGTGTTTCACTTCGCCCTCAGTTGCACGCTGGTACTGACTAGTATTCCAGTGTTTCTCTTCTCCCTCAGTTGCACGCTGGTACCGACTAGTATTCCAGTGTTTCTCTTCTCCCTCAGTTGCACGCTGGTACCGACTAGTATTCCAGTGTTCCTCTCCTCCCTCAGTTGCACGCTGGTACTGACTAGTATTCCAGTGTTTCTCTCCTCCCTCAGTTGCACCCTGGTACTGACTAGTATTCCAGTGTTTCTCTTCTCTCTCAGTTGCACGCTGGTACTGACTAGTATTCCAGTGTTTCTCTTCTCCCTCAGTTGCACCCTGGTACCGACTAGTATTCCAGTGTTTCTCTTTTCCCTCAGTTGTACAATGGTACCGACTAGTATTCCAGTGTTTCTCTGCTCCCTCAGTTGCACCCTGGTACTGACTAGTATTCCAGTGTTCCTCTCCTCCCTCAGTTGCACCCTGGTACTGACTAGTATTCCGGTGTTTCACTTCGCCCTCAGTTGCACGCTGGTACTGACTAGTATTCCAGTGTTTCTCTTCTCCCTCAGTTGCACGCTGGTACCGACTAGTATTCCAGTGTTTTTCTTCTCCCTCAGTTGCACGCTGGTACCGACTAGTATTCCAGTGTTTCTCTTCTCCCTCAGTCGCACCCTGGTACTGACTAGTATTCCAGTGTTTCTCTTCTCCCTCAGTTGCACACTGGTACTGACTAGTATTCCAGTGTTTCTCTTCTCCCTCAGTCGCACCCTGGTACTGACTAGAATTCCAGTGTTTCTCTTCTCCCTCAGTTGCACCCTGGTACTGACTAGTATTCCAGTGTTTCTCTTCTCCCTCAGTTGCACACTGGTACTGACTAGTTTTGGGCCATTTTTAGACATTTTGCCAAGGCACCCATGAAGCAACCTCAAGGCACCCCACAGTGCCTGGCACCCTGGTTGAGAGAGGCTCTTTCAGGCCAATATTTCTGCCTCTGCTTACTACTGCCGTACTTGACACATCCAGATGGCTACTATTTCTTGTGGAAAAGGCGGCAGCAGTCTACCCTTCCTCAGTGACCCATGTAATCTGATATCCTGCCATTGATGCTCACAATAAAGTCAGTCCAGGGGACATAGAGCATATTAGGTCATGGGCAGAAGAATACACATGTTCAAAACCCAGGCACCCCATGGGTGGAGGCCAAAGGTAAAAAAAAGAAAAGAAAAAACACAAAGACTGGACAATAGAATCATACAGGCATACAGAGTAAGGCACAAGGAGCATCAAAGGGGTATCCTGCCCAATGTGGGGGGGGGGGGGGGGCAGGGGGTTCCTTGAGGACCAACTTTAATGGAGTGCATCAAAATCTTTAAGCATCAGCTGGTGGGGCCGGAGAAGGATCGTCCAGCCAACATGACCAGACTTTTTGAAATTTCCTTGGACAACCTCTGTTGCAATAAGTAGCTTGGTACTGAGGTAAACTAGAGTGCACCAGTTGCATGATTTTTGCCGGCACATTGTAATCGCCTTCCCGGGACAGAACAGTAATAGACTTATGAGTATCCATACCACCTCTGTGTTGGCAAGTTCCTCTGCTAGGCCCAGCAACCAGGAGCTAGGAGTACAGGGGGGATGTAGGTGAGTGGTGGAGATCATAGCACATCCTTCCAGGATAAAGTGATGGCCGGTCCAGAATATGTGGAAGAAATCTCCCGTTGGGTGTGTCCATCTCCAATAGGCTGAGGAGATGTCCTGGCTGAGGAGACATCCTGGTTCATTCTGTGGAACCTGCATGGGGTAAAGTCGGCTCAGTGGGGGATTGGATTGGATGAGCTTGTCTCTGGCGGACACTAGGTAAGTAAAAGGAAAATCCCGTATCTCAGACCAATCGTCCTCATCCTGGTCATGGACATCAGATCCAATGAGGAGACATCCTGGTTCATTCTGCGGAGCCTGCATGGGGTAAAGTCAGCTCGGGGAGGGGATTGGATTGTATGAGCTTGTCCCTGGTGGACACTAGGTGATTAAAAGGAAAGTACCATATCTCAGACCAATCGTCCTCATCCTGGTCATGGACATCAGACCCAATGGGGAGACATCCTGGCTGAGGAGACATCCTGGTTCATTCTGTGGAGCCTGCATGGGGTATTGTTGGCGCGGGTGGGGGGGGGGAGATTGGATTGGATGAGCCTGACCCTGGCTGACACTAGGTGAGTAAAAGGAAAGTCCCATATCTCAGACCAATCGTCCTCATCCTGGTCATGGACATCAGACCCAATGGGGAGACATCCTGGCTGAGGAGACATCCTGGTTCATTCTGTGGAGCCTGCATGGGGTATTGTTGGCGCGGGTGGGGGGGGGGGGAGATTGGATTGGATGAGCCTGACCCTGGCTGACACTAGGTGAGTAAAAGGAAAGTCCCATATCTCAGACCAATCGTCCTCATCCTGGTCATGGACATCAGATCCAATGAGGAGACATCCTGGTTCATCCTGTGGAGCCTGCATGGGGTAAAGTCGGCTCAGTGGGGGATTGGATTGGATGAGCTTGTCTCTGGCGGACACTAGGTGAGTAAAAGGAAAATCCCGTATCTCAGACCAATCGTCCTCATCCTGGTCATGGACATCAGATCCAATGAGGAGACATCCTGGTTCATTCTGCGGAGCCTGCATGGGGTAAAGTCAGCTCGGGGAGGGGATTGGATTGTATGAGCTTGTCCCTGGTGGACACTAGGTGATTAAAAGGAAAGTTCCGTATCTCAGACCAATCGTCCTCATCCTGGTCATGGACATCAGATCCAATGAGGAGACATCCTGGTTCATTCTGCGGAGCCTGCATGGGGTAAAGTCAGCTCGGGGAGGGGATTGGATTGTATGAGCTTGTCCCTGGTGGACACTAGGTGATTAAAAGGAAAGTACCATATCTCAGACCAATCGTCCTCATCCTGGTCATGGACATCAGACCCAATGGGGAGACATCCTGGCTGAGGAGACATCCTGGTTCATTCTGTGGAGCCTGCATGGGGTATTGTTGGCGCGGGTGGGGGGGGGGGGAGATTGGATTGGATGAGCCTGACCCTGGCTGACACTAGGTGAGTAAAAGGAAAGTCCCATATCTCAGACCAATCGTCCTCATCCTGGTCATGGACATCAGACCCAATGGGGAGACATCCTGGCTGAGGAGACATCCTGGTTCATTCTGTGGAGCCTGCATGGGGTATTGTTGGCGCGGGTGGGGGGGGGGGAGATTGGATTGGATGAGCCTGACCCTGGCTGACACTAGGTGAGTAAAAGGAAAGTCCCATATCTCAGACCAATCGTCCTCATCCTGGTCATGGACATCAGATCCAATGAGGAGACATCCTGGTTCATCCTGTGGAGCCTGCATGGGGTAAAGTCGGCTCAGTGGGGGATTGGATTGGATGAGCTTGTCCCTGGCAGACACTAGGTGAGTAAAAGGAAAGTCCCGTATATCAGACCAATTGTCCTCATCCTGGTCATGGACATCAGATTCAATGAAGAGAACTCAGGGATGGCCAACATAATGAGGTATTAATTCAATACTGAGGTAGGTTTTTACCATGACAGGCGCTAGAAATGTGCGGTTCGTTTAATTCAGAATTGAAATTCAGACGAATTTGTCGTTATTCGAATGTATTGAATTTCTCAATTACAACGGTACCGAATATGAACAAATCTGCAATAATGATACAAAATCGAATTTGAAAACAAGAATAGAATAAAATAGAAGAGAAAATAAAGGATTTTAAATTTTTTTTAATGGTTGAACTGGATGAACGTTTGTCTTTTTTTGGCCAGACTAACTATGTAACCAGGGGTGGACTAACCATTTGGAAACTCGGGCACTGCCCGAGGGCCCGGGGTCATTAGGGGGCCCCATGAGATGCCCCTGGTACCTTTCTTAGGCTTATTTGGTTTGAGTGTGGGCGAGGACACAGGGGCCCCATGATCTCCTATTGCCCGGGGGGCCCCATGAGTTGTCAGTCCACCCCTGTATGTAACTATTTAAAAACAGAAAAGAATAGAATAGAAAATAAAATTATGGTGTGGGTTTGTTTTCTAAGGGGCCAAGCCCAACCCCTGAATAACACCCCCCACACCATAATCCCCCCTCCACCAAACTTTACACTTGGCACAATGCAGTCAGGCAAGTACCGTTCTCCTGGCAACTGCCAAACCCAGACACGTCCATCGGATTGCCAGACAGAGAAGCGTGATTGGTGACTCCAGAGAACACACCTCCACTGCTCTAGAGTCCAGTGGCGGCGTGCTTTACACCACGGCATCCAACGCTTTGCATTGCACTTGGTGATGGAAGGCTTGGATGCAGCGGCTCGGCCATGGAAACCCATTCCATGAAGCTCTCTACGCACTGTTGTTGGGCTCATCTGAAGGTCACACCAAGTTTGGAGGTCTTTAGCTATTGACTCTGCAGACAGTTGGTGACTTCTGCGCACTGTGCGCTTCAGCATGCGCTGACCCCGCCCTGTCATGTGACGTGGCCTACTACTTGGTGTCTGAGTGGCCTTTGTTCCCAGTTGCTTCCACTTTGTTATAATCCCACTAACAGTTGAGCGTGGAATATTTAGTAGCCAGGATATGTCACGGATGGACTTATTGCCCAGGTGGCCACCTATCACGGGACCACGCTTGGAGTCACTGAGCTCCTGAGAGCGACCCATTCTTTCACCAATGTTTGTAGAAGCCGTCTGCATGCCTAGGGGATGATTGTATACACCTGTGTCCATGGAGGGGATTGGAACACCTGAATCACATGATATGGAGGGGATTGGAACACCTGAATCACATGATATGGAGGGGATTGGAACACCTGAATCACATTATTTGGAGGGGATTGGAACACCTGAATCACATTATTTGGAGGGGATTGGAACACCTGAATCACATGATATGGAGGGGATTGGAACACCTGAATCACATGATTGGAGGGGATTGGAACACCTGAATCACATGATATGGAGGGGATTGGAGCACCTGAATCACATGATTGGGAGGAGATTGTAACACCTGAATCACATGATATGGAGGGGATTGGAACACCTGAATCACATGATTGTGAGGAGATTGGAACGCCTGAATCACATGATATGGAGGGGATTGGAGCACCTGAATCACATGATTGGGGGGGTGGGGACAATAATTTTGGAAATATAGTGTAGACAACGATACAAACACAGCCCTGTGCGTGGATCGGAATCAGACGGTCGGCCTGTACATGGAGTGGTCGGAATCATTCTTATTATGGGGCAACCAATCAATAATGAGCATGAAAAGTACACATTATTAACCCCCGACCTTCTGCTCTCTTGCTGCCCATAAACAACCTTGTTGCAGGTCCCGGCCATGGCACGGGGGGGTGGATGGAGATATGGCGGCACACACTCATTACTGAACAGCTGCCTGTGTGCGCGATGCCGGGCGGTATTAATGGGTGCCAGGAGGATATATTTCCTGATATGATGTATTAATGATCCGTGTGAATATTAATGAGCTTACACAATGTAATGAGGCACACCATGCTTCTGCTGACTGGCATCTGCCCATGTGTCTACATCCCTCTGCTACACCCCGCATGACATCCGCATTAGAGACCCCTGCAACACCTTACTGATTGTATACATTGATGGCAACTAAACTCGGGATAGAT